>NW_020538040.1:150751101-150768460 GCF_003426905.1 Ctenocephalides felis
AATTTTTTAACACTTTTTGACAAACATTAATATCGACTTCCTTTTAAGATCAACAATTAAGTATTCACACCCTGACATATAAAAACACACACATACAATCTCACATCTCTCGTTCAAGTGTTTACACGTGTTACAAAAGGCACACCAGTTTCATTTAGTTAATTTTCGAAAACCAATCGAACAACATCCAGAGAACAATTTATTTGTGTTTTCAAATAATAATTTTAAAAAAGACAAATTTTTTAGTAATTTTGATTTACCAAATCTAATTATTCGGCGGAAAACTAACTCACAAAATCATTTTTGTTAAAAAAGCTTGTTAGTGAAAAAGTGCTAACAAATATTCAAACATACAGGTAATTAATTCAACTTTGTCATTACCTTTTCTTAAAAAATTTCCATAACTTTCAAAAAAATTTCTATTATGTTTAATATCCTGTTCTGATAATCCACTCATTTATTTTTATCATTTTTATTATGAACATATTATCATATTTCTGTACATTATTATATTTTTACAATTTAATTCATTATTTAAGAAAAATCTATTTTCTTTTCCTAAACATATTGTTTGCTAAAATCTCATCAGATCATGCTTCTTGACAGATGTCCTGAAGATGGAACGTACCTAGTTCCGAAACGTCGACAATAAACAAATAATTAAATAAAGAAATTGTTTTTTTAAAAACTTTTCTTGTTTTTTATTTGTATTATTTTTGGATTCTTGTTCGAACTCTACAAAAATATACACAAATCCAAGACTCTACATTCAATATATATATATATATATATATATATATCTATATATATATATATCTATTAATATATTAAAAAAATAAAGAAAAAATTATATTATGCTCGATTATTTCATCATGAACTATCAACAAGTTCCACACTTCTGCCAATTTTGAATAATAAAACCATTTCGAATATCATAATCGGTGGACTAACTACATAATTTTGTTTATGTATAAACTAGTTTTAATTTCTTAACATCAATATAAAAATATGATAATTATCATATTTTGATGATGAAATATTGAAGTTTTTTTGTTAAAAAGTGACCAATTATAATTTTCAACACATAAAAGTGCAGGTATCAGTGACCACGTTACAAAAGCCGTAATGATCAATTAAGTAGAGCTTTCTCGTACACGAGAGCGTGTTCATTGGCGAGCTTTTACAAACACTGCTCGTAGACAATGGCGCGCTACGCTTCCGTGCCTGTACGTAAGCTAGGTCTACGTGCAAGGTCGCGACCCAGTCACGATTGCCAACATGCAACCGATTACCATTTACGACAGAGAGGTTAGGATTTTACAGCTTATCGGAATGGAGACGGATGCCCGATATGGAAAGTTGCTCTTTAAGGGAGAGTTTTACTATAACGAATGGCGAAACATTGAAATAGGGATATGGTAAATAGAACTTGCACGTATTTCAGCATTGGATGGATGAAAAAAAGGTGGAACTAGTGGGGCGCATGGCATCGTGCCTTAAGGCAAATTGCTGGAACTGCCCGTACCGTAACAAAATGTTCGAGGAAATACTTTAACTGTTCAATGTAATATTGTCTAATATTTATGAGAATTATATAAACTAAATTGCAAAGTTGAAAATATTTGTTTAAAGTATATTAGAATTTAAGTCAGAATTACAATCAAAATCTGAATTATTTTCGATATAAAAAAAAAATTGAAAAAAAAAATGTTTTTTCTTTCAAAAAGCAATTTTTTGTTAAAATAAGCAGAAAGTTCATCGGTCGCTTATTTCTAGTCCGTAAATCTCAAAACTGCCATTTTTGCACATTTAGTTCAACTGTTCTGTATCTCCAAAACCGCTGAACCTGTCTCGCCAAAGACTAATCACCACTTCTCCTCGTCATTACGTATTGAATGTTTTTTGGATCATTCAAATCCGATGCTCCGATCTCTCAAAAACTCTATTTCTATTTTCTGCATTCTTTGTCCAGTATCTCCGAAACGGCAGGACCTGCCTTTGCCAAAAGCTAATCAGCACATCTCCCTATCAATGGGAATCGAATGTTTTTGAACCATTCGAATCGGTCGATTCGCGCGCCCAAACTTGGACGAAAAATTGTATCCATACATACATTCACGCTCAAATACACACACACATCCATTTTTTCTGAAATTTGGGCAATGTCGATTTTTGGACGATTACAATAACTTACCCTACGAAAAGTTAACTAGAAACTTTAAGGGAAACTAGAAACTAGAAACAGGAAGTTGAAAAACAGAAATATGAAATTTATATATGAAATGAGCTTTATAACTAACCTGAAAAAATTGAATATATAATGTATTATTGCAAATTATGACATGCAAAAATATATGAACGAGTAACTTGTTTAAATTATAAATTTGTTATAGAATGTTGATCTTAGGTCCTGTTAAATAAAAATATCATTTTCCACAGCAGTTCGTAAATCTCAACAAAATTGATATGAAAACGTCTATGTGAATTTGAAAATGCACAAGAAAAACTGTGCTTTTTATGTGAAAAACATTATAAAAAATGAAATGAAAATATTGTCAACAGAAAGTATAAAATATATAAATTGAAAATATTGTCAAAAGGAACAAACTTTGGAAAAAACGCAGTTATTATTATAAATAAATATACCAAAAACTCAAAAAAAGTTTTGTATTGTATTTATGAGTATATATCAAACAGTAAATAAAACTTCAAATACTTACAATGTTTAAGATTCCGAATGATACGTAAATATTATTTCGGTATATATATATATATATATATATATATATATATATATATATATATATTTATATATATAATAAAATTCATAAATTTACTTCATAAACACTTCAATTCTTTCTGGCAAATGCTGAATGTTTACATATTTAATTACAATTAATTAAAGTAATTACTGTTAACTTCTAAATATTTCTATAATTTATTATTCGCGTTTCATCAAAATAGAACATGCAAAATAAAACTTTAAGTGAAACCGACGTAAAGCAGAGCACCATCATATTCATTCTTATTTGAATACATACTTAATATAACGAAAGAAATCGCTTAATTATTTCTGAAAACGTTAATTTATTATTTATGTACGCTTACCGTTTACCTTCTTTGGTGGAAAATTGCATTAAAGGGAATACAGCTAAGTATAATTAATTATGCTAAAAATAATATGCTATGAGAAAAAAAACTTACATTAACTTTTTTTAAACTCATTATAGAATAAAATAGACATAAATTCCTAGATGTATAAAAAATATGCTAGTAAACTGTAGTTCAAGAAAATTGAATGAAATATTATCTTAGAGATCGTATAATGTAAAACTTTTTACGTTGAAGAGTTTGCAGATTCTTTAACAATATTTAATGAAATAAAATGAAACACACACACACACACTATATATATATATATATATATATATATATATATAAATATATATAAGATTTTATTTGCTACATAAAATGTAATATTATTTGCTACATAATGATGCACAGTTCACAGTCAAAATTAAAAAATCAAATAATTATAAAATAAAGTTTATGTTTTATAGACTTTAATATTTCTTTATCTTATACTTTTTCCTATTGTCGTAATATATAGATGTTACAATAGTTATAGCTGTGTATGGCATCGGTTTCAGTAGTGTATTTCTAAAAAAAAAATTCTGCTTGAAATTATTTGTTGAAAAACAGATTTTTGCTTTATTTTATGGTTTGCATTATTTGTCTTTTGAATTTGTGTGGTTTGCATTATTTATAATATAAACTCTTCAATTCAATAAAAAACGTGGCATCGTGGCTTAAGGCAAATTGCTGGAAGTTGCCCTACCGTCATTTACAATTTTTAAAAACTTAATTTCCTTTTGAAAATGATGATTGTTTGAAGCAATTGCTGTACATACCCGATGCAAAAATTATAACATTTGGTACGAAACGCGTTGACAAATTTGTACTTATTATCAAAATCTTTATAAAATATCTGATAATTTAATCTGTGTATGTCTAATAATCATTTTTGATAGCCCAGAGTAATTTTTTTAACTTGGATCTCCAAAACTGCTGTCTATAGGTGTAAAATGGTTTTCAAATCATTCATGTTAAAAGCTCCGTTTGTTCAAAAAATAAACTGCCATTTTATGCTTTTTTTGCCCGTATCTTCAAAACGGCTGGACCTGCCTTTGCTGAAAATAATCAGACTGTCTAATAGAAATAGAATGATTTTTGAATCGTTCAAATCGGTGCTATCGATATCGTGGACGAAAATTGGTATCCGAGCATACATACACGCATACTACACACTCACGTACATCCATTTTTTCTAAGGTATGCCAAAATTTAAGTGTCAAAATTTAAACGTACAGTGCAAAATTTTAAGATTACTATAAAGCACGATTCAAATAGTCAAATAAGCGTGTTTTAACGATTACACATTACAAAACTTATAATTTAATAGTATTGCTATGAATATCTCATATAAACACCAATATAAAACCATTATAATTTATCTAGGATTTTGCGTTTTTGGTCTCCATATAACGCAGTATAAATGATGTGATTTGTACTAATTTTGAGTTTCTTATAGCGCGGTTTCCACACAACGCGATAGAAGATTTGTATAGACTGCGCTACGAATTTGTTAGCCTCGTTTTTTGTACTTTAAATTCGAGTTTCTTATTGCGCGTTTCCTATTACCGGTACGCACTCATCGCGTTATAAGAGGGTCAATAAATATATACGCCAAACAATTGAAATTCAAAAACAATAAATGGAGAATTTTTAAAAATAGGTTAGCGATCAAATTTCAGTTTAATTATATTTCTCAAATACCAAATACTAAACGGCGTAATAAATAAATAACGTAAGTTAACAGTTTTTTATTTATTTATTTCTTGTAACCAATCTGAACCTTTCAATTCAAAAACAATTCAACAAAAAGTTATTTTTTTAAAAAAAGGTTGACGATCATATTTCAGTTTAATTATATTTACCAAATTACTAAACGGCAATAAAAGATATAAATAAATTACGTTCGTATTAACAGTGAGAAGCAATTGTAATCACATTTAAGATTCTGTCTAGGATTTCGAGCAAGTGTCGTGTCGTCATACAAAAGCGACGTGTTCTGTGAGCGTATTACAAAAAGGTAAATATATTGTAACTGGATTTTGTCACCAACACAATATACCTTTGCACAAAGAGGACTTTATAAGAATCACTGTGAATGGAATCAACACCGGAGCATTTTCAAATAATGACAAACTGATATAGGAGAGAAATGCAATTACATTTTATTAGCTTACGTTATATATTTATATGCACATACAACTATCTGTTTTGTATATATAATCTAGTTTTGTATTTAAAAATAGGAGAACTAAGAAACATCTTAAATTTAAATATTTATTAAATTTTTTATTTATTGCATTCTACGTTTCGGAAATATGTATTCAAGAACACATTAAAAACACCTTGTCCAAAAGCATATGAAAAACAAAAATTTCTAATGGATTTACAAATTTAATTATTTTATCAAAACATAGTGAGTATTCAATTAAAAGAAAACTCGTGTCTTAAAGCAAATTGACGGATCTTCCCGTACAATTTAAATTTTAATTTCTTCCCGGAAATTTAATTTTTTTAAAAGCATTAACGAAATTTTAAACATTTTGCTAAATTTGAAATAAATTTTATTTTTGAAAATTTTGGAATTTTCCAAAAAATTGAACTGTTTTAAAAAATATAAGTTTTTGTTCTGGATTTTGAAATTTGTTGAAAACTTTGGAATTTTCGAAAAAATTGAACTGTTTTGAAAAATATGAATTTTTCTTGTGGATTTCGAAATTTGCTGAAAATTTTGATTTTGTTTTAAAGCAATCGCGCTGCGTAGCTGCTTAAGAGACAAAATATCGAAGCGCGTAGGCGCTGCGTTGTAGACTAACAGTTAAATATCATAAATCTTGGTACGGAACCTATATAATTGTAAATAAAATTTGTACTTATTATTACAACCTGTAAAAAAGATATAGTAATTTGATGCGCATGATTATATTATAAATGGCAGTCAAATGGCATCATTCTTTACTTTTTTTATTGGATCGCCGAAATTGCTGGACTTGCCTTCACAAAAATTTAACTAATTCTTCAATTCGTCAATGCAAGTTAAATTGTTTTTGAACCATTCAAACTGAAAGCCTCGTTCTATCAAAAACTGAAAAACCATTTCTGGCACTTTTTGACACGTATCTTCGAAACGTCTGGAATTGCCTCTGCCAAAAACTAATCAGCACGTCTCCTTACGGCATCGAATGTTTTTTGAATCATTCAAATCGGTTCATTTATGTTCTCAAAATCGTTGACAAAAAAAGTAAAATATATTTATATTTAATTAGGTATTCTCAAAAAAAATATAAATTGTAGTCGCGCTACAATAAATTATGCATTATTAAATCCTACGCATTAAGTTATGACGGTTATGTATCATCTCAACAAATACTTATCAAAATAATTTGACATCGCATCAAGCAAAATCCTAAGAAAATCTATTCATCCAGAATTAATGCAAAAGTATAGAAGACTGCGGTAGAGTACCTCAGATTGATTTTTGTTACAATACCCAAATCGTTATCAGTGAAAAGATTTCACAATGCATTGCGGGATTTCCCAATGTAGGCCACACGACCCCCAAGCGGGTGAATTTCCTGAGGGTAACGAGAAAAAACATCGCATTCGGGGGTAATGGATGCCTCTGCTTAGCCAATCGTAACGGGTGTGAAACTCACACGTAAAGCCCTTTACAAATTTGGTCATCAATAATAATATCATACATGGAAACGAGATGAGAAAAATTTATACAAAAATTTTAGAAATTATTGTACACAATTAAAATTTATTTAAATTACTATATTCGAGTTCAAGCAATTATAAAGAACAAGACAATAAAATCACAACAAATACCACATATCAAACAAACAACTATCTGACTATGTTTAGTAAAACTCCCAGCTAATTCATCATTGTGAAAATGTGTTTTTTTCCTGTTTTTCACAAATTTGCACCTGGTCCTTTTTACCCCATAGGCAGGACGAAGTGGGATAGTCGCGGGGTCAAACAGTTGGATCTTGTTTTTAATTTTATAGAGATTTTACAACATAGCTAAATTTTGTCATAAATAATCATCAGCGAAGTTAAAATTTCTATTTATTTAATTTACCGCTTGTGAAATTGCTTTATTTATTTAATTTACTTCTTTATTTACTATTTTTTATTGTTTACACTTTTGCAGGAAGAAAGGTTTAGTTTGTCTTTTTTACCACACCCAAGTGCAAACTTTTATAGAGGTTATATAAAAAAAAACTGTTGAATCTAACTTAAATTTAACAATAGATCTTATAAAACATTTGAATAGTGTAGACCTGAAAATTATATTAGAGTTTCGTAAACTAAACAACAGTGTTCACAACCACAAAAACTAACAATGAAAGAAAATACTTTTGTTATGGATTTGCAAACATTTCCGTTTATCTCGCTATAGCAATATCGTAGGAATCAAGGAGATGGTTGGCTATACATCCTTTTCCCTCTACTTTCAAAAATTGTTAAAAAATTCTTAACTTGTTTTTGAGATATCGGTGGTGGACCTTCAACACGCGGGGATTTTAAGCCGCACTCTACCCTATAACTAAATCACTTATGCCTTATAAAACTATATATAAAATATATAAAGCAATTTGATAAGATTTTCACAAATCTGGTCGTCTATAATAATATCATACATGGAAACCAAATGAAAAAAAATCGTACTGAAAATTTATAAATTTATGGTTCACAATTCAAAATCAATATAATAACTGATGTATTACTTATAGCTTTATAAAATTATTTCCACTATTAAATAAGCACTTTACAAATTTGATCATCAATTTTTTTTCCCTTTTTTTATCAGCAATAATAATATTATCCCTGGGAACACGATGGAAAAATTTCATACCGAAGGACAATAATTTAGAAATATATTGTACGCAATTTAAAATCAATATAATCTCGTATATACTTATAAAAATATTTCCACTATTGGTTATTTCTTCTAATATTTTAGTTCGTAAACTGTGCACGAAGTAATTTCGCAAGTTTATTGAAGTAAATTTAATATAGCTCATAATTTACGAATTTTGCGGGATTTACGATTGTAACCCAAAAGTTTAAAAATTTATGGTACACTATTTAGAATCAATATACTTTATTACTTTTGTTTTTATATTAGTTCGTAAAGTACTTTCAACTGAAGTAGTTTTGCCAGTTTCTCGAAGTAAATTAAGTATAAGTTCTAATCATATTTTATATTAATTTTGTTCATATAAATAATAAATGATTTTTTAAATTCGTTTTTGATCCATATACAAATTCGTAGAAATATATAATAATGAATAGTATAGTTTTCAATGCAATTGGACAATGTATGGTAAATAAATACAAAAGCAAAGCGAATTATTTTACTGATATTTGTACAGTACTATTACCTAATAAATGTATCTTGTCCTGAATCAAACGTGATTCAATTCTGTATAATTATTAAATTCTGTATAATCATTTATCGATTTTTTATCTACACATTTTATATGTTTAAAAATAAAACGTTGTATTTTATATTCTAATAATAAAAAACAAATCATATTATAGAAAGTGATGCATACGTACATTTTTTATCATTCATCCACTTCTCTTCAATATATTATAATACCTGACTTTCCCTAACTAATATGTAATTAATTATTTAATAATATCGTTTGATGAAAAAATCACAATTTTTTCTCAAATAAAATACCTTCAATCTGGATTTAGATGAACAATTTTAAATTTAGCAATAGACAGTGAGTAAATTTAAAAGATAAAATTGTAGCATAAATGAAAAGGCATTGCAAATAGAGAAAAAATATATATTGCTTACAAAGCTGTCCAAATATAATATTAAATAAACAGAGTGATAATCGCAGCAAATCTATTGTGACAATAAACCAGACAAGCTCCAGTTATGTTGAAATATCAATATAATCTTGATTAAACAGAAAAAATGTTTTAGTTCGCAGTAGAAAATCAGAAAAAAATAATTGATATGATTAATTTATCCCCAATTGATATTATAATAAAGTTATATGAATTTTAGTACATTTCAAATAAATCACTAAATAAACCGTTTTCATAGTTAACGGTGTATCGATAAATCTTGAATTGTAGTGAAATTCCTTCGAATATATCTTGCCGCTTTCTGAAAACAATGCTTTTACTTGTTGTAAAAGTAATTTATAGAGCTGTCAGCAAAACTATAAGATGTGTTAACTCATTAATTTTGTATAGTTTGAACTATCATACTTCGAGAAGCTTTTCAGAGATTTTCTTAAGCTAAACTTTATTTCTCGTTACATTTCCGTATAATAACGGCACATACTTTTGTAACGCATTTGTACTAAATTAACTATGATTATATAACACAGGTCAACAAAGAAAATGGTGCAAACGATTTTAATACTGTTTTTAAGTATATTTGGGGCGCTGATTTCAAAAATGACATTGGTTTTTTTCTATGAGCTTTAGTTTTCAAGATACGATATATATGATATATTTTACGATATTAGGTGCGCAACTAAGTTCTCACTGTTTTTTCGATGAAAATGTAATTTTTATTATAAAAAAATGCATCAATTGAGTTCGATACAGTTCTCCAGTGATGGTTTCACTCGGTTTCAACAGCTCATAACAAATAACACCGACCTGGTCCCACCATATGTAGAGCCATAACCTTCGAAGTGAATATTCGGCCGAACCGAGATTTTCTCGTCTTTGGATTGCTGTAATGTATTTATTTTTTATCACCTGTCACGATGTGATGAATAACCTCTTCTTTTCTCGCCACTGGAGCAGTTGTTTACAGGCGAAAAAACGACGCTCGACGTCTCTTGGCTTCAACTCACAAGGAACCGAAGTTTCTTGCTTCTAAATCATCCCCGACGCATACTATAGCTTGGAAATGGTTTGATGGGTAACTCCTAATTCTAAAGCAAGATCTTCTTGAGTTTGGCACGAATCCTCTTCGAACAAGGCCTTCAATTTAGCGTTTTTGAAGGTCTTGGCCTTCCTTCACGAGGGTGGTCGTCAACATCAAAATCACCATTTTTGAAGCGACAAAACCCCTCATGGCATGTTGTTTCGCTCAGAGTAACATTTCCGTAGCTCTCGATGCACTTTGCTGCCGTTTTTTTTTTCAATGGAAGACGAAAATCAACACTCCCCGCAAATGACGATTGTTTGGCATAAAATTGGACATATTCACTTAACCAGAAGTATATAATGCAAAAACGAAATCAATTAGGTGTCGCAGCAGTTTGTTTACTTACTCTAAGCTTGCTTCAAGACGTTTTGGATTTGTCAAAATCGACCAACCCTTCCTGATAAATCCATATACTGACAAACAGCGAGAACTTAGTTGCGCACCTAATATAAGGAACGAAAGTACAAAATAGTAATACAATTCAGAATGTTATTGTAATGAGATATGCCTACTTGTACATACAAACTTACAAGACCCATTCGGCCTTAGTTGGGACATTAGTTGACACTGTGAAAAGTTCTTTTTCGTGACGACCTCGAATGGACCTGGTTTCGGCAACTTCTTCGTATCTCAAAAACTAGAGCTGATACAAAAAAATGGTTTGCAGATTTGAAATCAGCGCAAAAAATACTATAAGAATCAGCTCTAACATTTGAGGCACCAAAAAAAAAACTTTTTTTTGTTGGCCTGTGTAATAAATGGTGATCCATGGTACATATTTTGGAAAGTTTGAACTTTTTTTTAAAGCAATCGTACTGCTTTGGCTGCATAGAGACGAAACGTCAAAGCGCGTAAGCGCCGCGTCGCCGTCTAACGGATAAACATTGGTACGGAACCCATAGGAATGTAAACAAAATTTATACTTATTGTTAAAATCTTTATAAAATATCTGATAATTTGATGTGCATATGTCTAATGATCATTTTTGACCGCCAAATGTTTTTTTTTTTTTTTACTTTTTTTCATTAAATTTCCGAAACCGCTAAACCTGCCTTCATGAAAATTTGATCAATTCTTGATCTTGTTAATACAAGTAAAATTATTAGTAGAATTATTAAAATCGAACGCTCCGTTCTCTTAAAAACTGAGTTACCATTTTTGGCACTTTTTGCCCCGTATGTTCGGAACGGCTAGACCTGCCTTTGCCTAAAACTAATCAGCACGTCTTCTTATCAATACAAATCGAATGTTTTTTGCATTATTCAAATCGGTTGATCGGTGTTCCCGAAATCGTCGACGAAAGTTTGTATCCGCACACACATACACACACGCACACACACACACACATACATCAATTTTTTCTAAGGTATGCCAAAATATTCAGAAACCTTTGAAACGTAAAGATATATAAAAATTTTCATTTTCAATTTTTTTGCGATTACTATAACTTGCTCTACGGGAAGTTAAAAATATGTTAACAATTGAAAATAGCCCATTTTGGGCTGTGGTAAGGAAAATCTCACATAATTTTTCCCTGAATCGAGGTGGAGCTTAACTCAGCTCACTGGACTGCCCTAGACAGTACTAGCCCATAATATAATAAATAAAGCTGGTCATAATGATACTGAAATTTTATGTATTTGATTTAAGTAATAGTAAAAATTCTAGGATGAGATTCACTAGAATTCATTCTGGTCGTAGGTAATAAATCATGCATCGCACACAATCATTGATACACTAGATTTATCTAATGCAAAAATTATGCGCCAGTGACTATTGGAAAGCATTCTACATCAGACAACAAATTTATTCCATTGAATCCCGTTGTATTGATATATTATGAATACTTTATCACATACATCGATTGTTTCCATTTTTTTCATCCGAATCTTGGTCCGCAATAAATCACATCTATCATGGATACGAATATTTTTTTTCACAACTAGAGGGCTGTATATCTTTTTTACTACTGGTGTAGATCCATTCTAGCCAAGATCTTTTTATCCACAGAGGTGGATTCGAGAGACTATTATATATGAACGAGTAGAGTGACGCAAGTGCTTCGTTGCGTTGCAGGTCCCATCCGGGATCAATACGGGGCGAGTCGCTCCAGCGTGGCCGCTGTTCCAGAGCTCGGCGTGCACGACGCCGGTACGATACAGACCCACGAGGGTACGAAATAGGGAAAGCCGGAGGATTGGAGACCCGAGGAACGTGGGTACTAATCGATGGAAAATGACTCATGAAAAAATTTGCGAACATGAGTAACATGTTTAAACTGAATGCTGTAATTTGAACATGGTGTACTATAAACCGTATAGTATAACAACAAATACTAAAATTGACAATTTTAGCTTAAAATTTTGAATTTTTACTAATTTTTCGAATGAACATTTGCATTTCTCACTTTTTCAATCATGGATTTTTACAATATTTGGACTATAATGCTAATTTTATTTTATTCACTACTATATTTAAAATTATCCAGTTAAGGACATTTAGCAAATTTGTTGATTTACAATTGTCGGCCTTAATAAGAACATGGTATATCATAATGTCATGTTGGAAAAATAACTCAATAGTTATTTTTCCATTCGTTATAAATTATATTAACAATACTTTAATGATAATATAAAATAAAATATTTTCCTATAAATATAATAACTTGAATCAAGTGGCGACTTTCTCTTCAGTCCACAACGATAGTTTTCTGTTAGTAAGGAGTTTGCTAGTGAATTTGGATGACTTAAGCTAAAATGCTAAAATTAACCCTCAATTGGCTTGCATAACTGTCAGATCACATTCTAAATTTTTTGCCATTTCACCAGATAATTATGGCTTTTTTCGTGAGATGACGCATTAATCTTAACTGTATAACGTTGACAAGGCAAAGAATATCAATATTTAGACCTATGCTAGAATTTTCAACCTAAAATAACATTTTCATACACAGAAGTGAAAACATTATTGGCTGATGTGACTTGACTGTCACATGATTCGCTAATACCAAAAAAATGGTTTAAACAAATTATTTTGTTTTTTTTTGTTTACCATTTGCATATACAGTTATTGATTATTTGTTACCCTACCTTTTTTCGTTTTAAACCAAAAATTACTAATACTACAAAAACGAACTAAAATTTTTCATTTGCATTTGATAAGTTTGGAAAAATCTGTTCAAATACTAAAAAATTAATAGTTTCAGCAGAAATTATAAAACTATTTACCGCTAAAAATTATTTATCTTATCATAGTCGATTTGTGTATGAAGAATGCAACATGCTATTTATAATTTACTAGTTCATGTAAAATTCTGAACACAAATATCAATTAATCTATGCTATTTATTAGTACTTTACCATCTAAATGTGAAATACAGTGAGTCATTCGATGAACTGTTTGTAATGATGTGGCATTTGCATAACCTCCCGATATGAGTAAATGATCGACTTAAAAATTGAGATTTAACAATTGAATTTTTTATAAGTAAACCACTGAAAAAAATTCATCAATGACGAGTAAACGGCACAGTCGATTTCCAACTGATATCGTTCGAACACTTTTTGAACTTTCAAAAATAGTTCGAGATTTTTTGCTAAAACGTGGACAAAAAATTGTTGTTACGTTTTGTTAATTTTAAAGCAAGGACTAAAGTCTAAAGAAAGTTAACCGATTTAACTAAAGTAAAGTTCTTCAAAAAATTACAAGCTAACCAGGACAAGTCCTTTTTGTGTAATACCAAATAGCATTTAATTTTTTTTCAATTTATGCATTGGTTTTGGACTTATAAAAGGTGATATTTTGACTCACATTTACATTCTTCGCCCAATTTCAAACGATTCAGAACAACTTAAAACGTCAAAACTATATAAAATATGTAAATCGGACCTTGTGGCAAAAACGAATAACATCTTCGAAAAATTAGTAAACATTTTAATCCATAGACTGCAATCGTCATATTTATCCAAGTCTATAAACATAATTTAGTTCTCATTTATTTATATAATATGTTTCTCATCTTCTGTTTTTTAATAAAGATATCTGATAAAAATTAATATCTGATTATGAAAAAATGTAATAAAGAATCTAAATTTTAACAAAACGAAAACAAAAGTTATTAGTATTTTTAACAACAATTTAGTTAGTATTTTATAATCATTTCTACAAAATATGAAAAAACGGTGATCAATAAGTGTCCACCAGTGATCGCCAGCTTCCCTTACTAAAGGGATATCCCGCCCGAAAACTCGATGCCCATGCATCGACGTGACTCGAAAACTCAATCGAAACATGCGACCGGACGCGATTTGTTCACACGGCGAAAGGAATTTAGTGCAATTTAATTTAATCTCTATTTTAAATCTTGAAATAACGAAGTATTTCTGTAAAGAAAACACAATGACGATATAATATCGAAATCTATATTATACGAAGCCGATAAATTAATCTTAATTGAAAATTTCATTTAACTTTTGAAGGTATGATGTAACTAATGATTGAACTTATAAAAGCGTAATTAGAAATACTAATATAATTTCGTTCAAAATTAAGAAAAAATTCTAGAGAATTGATCGATTTATAAACGCAATGGGCCATAGTAAATTTTAATTTTCAGAATTAGAAAATGAATTATCAAAAATATAAATCAAATTCAATTTACATGTGACCACGATTACAAGTCACATTTAACCCAAAACCTAAGGAATTACATTTACAGCAAAATTCAAAAACGTATTTGATTTATCATCACCATTTTTTTCGCCTCATTTCGAACAGGTCCCTACAAAAGATCTCACATGTAATCCAATTTAATACTATTAACAAACCGACTTATAGCAGTCAATAATTTAGCACAGACTCTCTAATAAGATAATCGGATGAGATCAGTCTGGTTATGCGTAAAGATTTTCATACTCGTACATGAACGCATCAGTGTCCCTTTTATTGAGGCAAAGAGAGGTTAAAAAGCTAAAGGAGATAGATTTCAAATACAATTTAGTGAATAAAATATATTTGACACCTTTAATTTTATGTTCGATTATTATTAAAATTGCCTTGTCTTTGGGTTAATTGGAAATATATTCAACACCTTTAATTTTAATTGGGTTTTTATTAGAAGTATGAGGCCTTGAGGCTAATTGATAAAAATTCTCATTTTATAAAAATATTATATAAATCAAACTAAAAAATACTAATTACGTAAATCACAATAAAATTGAGCAGAATATTAAATCAGATAAAAAGTGTTCTTAGAGTTAGCATGTCTTTATTGTGATTATTAAAAAATTATTAAAAAAATATTTACTGGAATGGAACTTAAAAATTTTAACATATATATTTTTACCATTAAAAGTTTCATATCTTAGGTATCTTATTTTTATCTAAAACCTATCGGCTATGTCCATTGGAAATAAAAATAAATTACTTATGGTATCGTTGGGCATCAAAAAGGGTGTTGGAATAATATTGGCTTTCGGCTACAAAAACTTAATAAAACCAGTTCCTCAATTTCATTAAGTTTATTTTAAAAAATTACCAACTAACTCAAACGATTTGAAAGTAATAGACCGTATCATAATCAATCTAACTCTGATGAGTAACTCTCAAAAGCTGCTATACTACGTTCACGAGCTTTTATTGATAGGGGGTATCATCTTTGGGTTAAAATCGTAAACTTTTCAGACCATACAAGTATTTATGTGAGGAAAAGTAGCAGCATAAAGACCAACCTGGAATTAAAAGGCATTCACTAAGCTAATTTTGAATTGAAAATTTGTTTCTAAACACTACTTACAAAACGTTTCACACATTACACCTAACCTCCAAATAGCATAAACGTCAATTTTTTTATCATAGCGCAACCTTTTGTTGATCACTATTATTATAACTGTGATAACATATATGCCAAGTCAAACTAAAGTTGACATTCCAATATTTGTGCCTTTTGGAAGTTTGGTTTTATGTGTGAAACGCTCGATCGAACAACAAATATATAGTTTTTAGACAGTTCGTGACTACCAACTTATACTATGGTTCATATAACAGACGTAACATAACATTTCCATTTTATCCGAGAATTGGGCCCATAACATACACATAAAAAGGAGAGTTATCAACCATTGGATTGTCCTCCTCATAAATTAGTAGGATAAGAAATACAAAGTAACAGCTTATAATACGAGTAGTTCTTAAACTAAAGGAAGAATATATTACATCTCGACATTTTATTCGTACATTTTTGTATTATTCGTCTCGCATTTTGACGAATTTTTGTATTATCATATTAATCAAGCGATCCTCATGGCATTGAGCTTTTGTTTGCACAAACTTGGCAAAAGCTTACTATTTACTTTTAAAAAGGAAGTACTATTGGTAACACGAATTGGTAAGTAATAAATATAAATACATTCTTACAAGAATTTAGTGGCACGTCAGTAATTGTAATATGAACTTGAAACAAATACGTAAATTATACCAGCATATCAGTGTTTATAAATACTGTCTTCAGTTACCAGGTTAAAATATAACTCAACAATCTGAGTCACCAAAGAAGAATCTTTTATGAGAGATAATTTTTTTATTATAACCAATCTGAACCTTGGGTTCAATGAGGTTATTTACTGACAGCGCTCTTTTGATGATATTTCGTACTTCTCTCCTTGATAACTTCCTCATCCCTTAATTCAAATGCAAAACAGTAGTAGAAAATAGTAAGTAGAAGTATAATTATATTGTAACGATAACATTCCCTTATACCTACAGATACGAAACCGAACAATGCGCTTTTTTCAACCAGTACCCCTATCTTTTCACCTGCTCTTTCTGAGCTGAAATATGATTCAAATTAGGCTCTCGTAGCTAATCAGCGGAAAAAACGATCGCCGGCATACGGTTTTCTTAGGGAGCGCAATGACGGCGTGTTTTAATAAAGCAATTTCTCTGCCTGGCGTCTACTCTCGCGTACGCTTAACGACCAAAGAAACGAGCTCGTGCATTTTTCATGCGGCCGGAAAGAAATAAAAGCTGTCAGATAAAGCGATAACGTGACCTCAACTTTTGACTTAGCTGAAAACTACAAGATCATCCCGATAGAGACATCAGAATGGTTAAGTATAACATCGAGGTTGCATCTGCTATTTAGATTTGCCTTCATTGGGGGTAAAATTTAGATTTACAAGATTCATGGCATTTTGAAGAAACTCATACAGACCATAGATACATATCTATTGATTAAATATTCCATTTTAGTTTCGAGACTCGGTTTGTCTGATCAACATTGTAATATATTTTATATTTAATCACTAAAAT
>NW_020538040.1:150769460-150795702 GCF_003426905.1 Ctenocephalides felis
ACCATTCGCAGTTTTGAGAAATGCTGAGATAATAAATTGGCTAACAACAGTAGAAACTTAATTATATATCAGAAATTTGACCTCATATATACTGGAAGCAACATTAAATATAAAAAGGTAAAATATTTTTTACGAGTAATAGTATGTATTACAAATAAATTAACAATAATTCAATACGCAATGAAGTAACTTTAAAATATGATATTTGTTAATGCAAAATAATTTATAATATATTTTATATTACGACTGATATATGATAAGTACCATAATTTTCTTTAACATTTTCTCTTGAAAAAAAAATCAATAAATTTATTCATTATTCAAAATTCTAGTTATAGTCTTTTCAAAAATTGTGATCGTGATAATACTAGTATATATATATATATATATATATATATATATACTATATATATATATGTATATATATACAGGGTGTCCCAGAACTCAACGTCTAGCCGTAATTAAAAATATCTAATGTTTGAAAATTATGAGCTTTCAAGTGCAGCCTAGAGCTTGGGTGAAATTATGACCATTTTTCGGTTATTGTAGTAAATTTTGTTCATTTCCACTTTGGATCAGCAATCGTAAATAACATTCTATGACCACAGTCAAAAAATAATGACACATTTAAAATTTTTTAAATTGAACGACTTTGAGAAGCTCTTCTTCGAAAAATAAATACTGTTGGCAATTTTCAACAGAAGTTGGTGCATTTATTATTTTTGGCATTTTTTTTTCAAAATCGTTTATCATGAAACCATAAAGTATTTTACTTTTTACAATCCTTATTACATGCGCTAGCTTTTGATGGATCTTGCCAACACACTTTGACACATTTTTTTTAAAGAAGGGCTTTCAATGTGAGCTGATTTTGTAAATTTTAAATTTATAGTTCAACAAAAAGTATTAATTCTGGAAAATTTGAGACAATTGTATTATTGGTTTTGGCTCTGGTTTTAGAAATGGTATTTACGATTACGGATCCAGAACAAAAATAATAAACAATACCCACAACAAACAATGTCAACAATGTCACCTAAGTTTCAGGCTGTACTTGAAAGCTCACGATTTTTTCTTCTATTTTTTTTCTTATATATATATATATATATATATTATATATATATATAATACGTATGATAAATGTATTTATCACATATGTTATTTAATATTCGACCATTCTTGAAGCAAAAACGCTTTGACCCACAAACTATCAAATCCGACTGTGTTCCGCTAACCAAACAATCATCTGTATGTCATTCCTTTCTGAAAAATATTAGAGGCGAATAGATGTGAGCAATATCGAGGGTAAATTTCATAACTCACCCGAGACTTTGATCGCGTACATATGGGGTAGTTCGATTCTACAAGGCCAATAAAATACAACAAGAAATGCGTCAATACGATGTTCTGCTATGAATGGTGAATTGCTCGAATGCACACAATAGCTAGCATTTGATTGCTTCGACTGTTCTAATTTAAATAAGAGTCCGAGGGGAGTCGAAAAGTAGTCCAGGGGTTAATAAAAATAAAGTTTTTTTTTAAATGCTGAAACCAGCAGCAGTCAGCTCAAAATCGGTGACTATAGACTTTTAACTAACAATCAACAATTGGTTTGACTATCAACTTTATCACCATTTAAAGTTTCATCAAAATTCAAATGGTGAATTTTTTAATAAAAAATATTATTAGAAATTTCATTAAAAAATTCACCATCGTTTATACGTGCATGAAAATTAAATTAAAATATTAAAAAATGGCAATTAATTCAAATTTGATTAAGAAAAAGAAACTGGATACTTCGTCAATACCACAAAGCCATTCTCAATAACGTCGCACTAGGACAATGCGACAGAAATTGGATCACGACGAAGACGTGCAAGTGGATCGCAATGTGAGAAGTGCTATATTGCACTTTTTTTCACTGAAGACATAGATTCCATTATATATATATATATATATATATATATTATATATATATATATATATATATATATATCGCATCCCCACACAAAAGGTGATACCAGATTTTCAGATATCACTTTTTGGGCACTTTATATTTCCGTTAGATTTATCTTAAACCCTAAAAAATTTCATCAGTTAAACTTTTATAGTCAAATTAGTCCTTGAAAAGTTACATCAAATTTTTGTAACCGGTTTAGGCCTTTTTGAGAAAAGTCGACAAAATGACAAACACTTTTTCCTAATTTAGTGCTATTCAATTCGAAATGATTTGAAACATCGAGAAAACAGAATTAGAAAATCAGATTTTCTGACAAAAACAAACTGCTCATTCAGGAAGACAAATAAAATAACTAGTGGTTCTTGGCATCGTACCTTAAGACAAATTTCTCGAACTTCCCGTACTAAAAACTGAAAAAAATAGATTTTTGAGAATTTTGAAATTTTTGAAAATATTTGAATTTATTGGACAAATTGAATTTTTTTAATATTATAATTTTTTTTTTTAAATTTTGAACATTTTTCAAAACAATCGCGCTGCATAGCTGTTTTAGAGTCAAAATATCAAAGCGCGTAAGCGCCGCCTCTTAGTATAACGTGTAAACATTGGTACGAAACCCATATAAATAAACACAAAATTTGTACTTATTATTATAATATCTATGAAACATTCGAAAATACACAAACATACATTCATTTTCAGAGTTCTAAAAAAAATTGAATCTCTTTAAAATTTTAATGTTTGGTACGGAAAGTTCCAACAGTTTGTCTTTAGGCATGATGCCATGCACCACTAGTTCACATGGTGTTTAGTCTACACGCAACTTGTTATGAGTGTGGTTTCAATTTGAACTTTTACCTGTTATGTAATTTTTGAATTCTAAAATGCAAAAATGATCTCTGTAGACTGTAAACCATATCACTAAAATTCAAGCACTACAAATTATTTTGAACAATTTTTATAAAGATCCTTGTAAACCATTTTTTCTGTAGATCATTTGCCCTAAAGATCGAATATCTACAACTACATAAATTCTTCATCGAATTTTAGAGTGCATATGTGTGTGATATTTTCCTATGACATTTATATGATTCACATCTTGCAAATACAACAATTCTTTACAAAATTAAGCAAAGACATATTAGTCTGACAATGGCAGCAATCACGAAGATGAAAAAAACACTGTTTCGTCGACTACAGTAACTGTTCAGTCTGCCGGAAGAAATTATCTTAATTAAATAAAACGTCTGGAACTTTTTTTCCTGAAAACTTGTAAATCACAATTAGAGAAAGGTTTATTAAATTTGACAGCGGAATTCATTACTTCGTACTTTAAATTGAAAATAAGCATAATTAATCAGTTCCCAGGAGTTTTGATTAAATTCCCGCACACCAACTATGAAATCAAATTATCAATGCTGATGAAACCGCGAATGTCAATACTGTGTCAGAACCTAATGAAGATTAAATTTAATAAATTACATGTATCAAGTTTCAAAATCATATTAAATTACTCGATACAAACAATCATTAATTAGCTATTATTATGAATTTGTATTTGTGCTATAATAGAGGTATTAATTTTATGATCCTTTGTGGTTTGAAACTTTAACCCAACGCGAGTGCGGAAATCTCGCGATTATTAATTTATCATGTTTAGCATGATTAAAATCAACATTATGGTATATTCTCATTTGTGTATCTTGTGCTTACAATTTTAAGTCAAAAATGATACACACATCATTGTTAAGTGTTACACTATCCTATAAAAATCTTCACTTGTGTAAGTTTGAAAATAAATTGTCACACTGAAAAGCTTTGTGTTTCTAGTGATGTTCATTATAAGGGACTATTTTCTAGGTCACATATATACTGTGTAAAATAATTGTCATGATGTTTTCTACTTTTCTGCAAGGTTCAAATGAATATTTGTTGTTCTTCTTTAAAAATATGTGAACTTTTTGCGGTTTTACGATCAGACAGTTATTTAGTAAGACAACTTTTCTCACTTAATCCTTGTTTGATATTCAATAGAGAGCTGGTGCAAGATAAAGGTATCATACTATAATAAAATTTAAAATTAATAAAATGTCATTTATAATCAATCATTAACCTCACTAAAAACTATTCTAGGTCACCCAATCCCAATCCAGCTGCCAGATCTGTTTTACTGTTGCTTCTAATTTATAGGTGATAAAACAACATGTAGGATCTTTCATGGCATAACTGTTAAGAGCACTGTCATGTATCTATATCAATTTTACTAAAAAATTTAGACCAAGAATATGTTTCCAATTGAAAATAAGCTCATTTCGGACAATGCGGTGTGAAAAGGCAATGGGAAATCCCTCAAACTCAGGGGCCTTTAACCTGGGAATTTAACTCAGGGGCCTACGCTAGAGCAGTTTTGTTAAAACAATATGCAAGTTAATACGTAAGGTATGGATAAATAGTATTCAATTCAAGAACATTATCATATATCATATTTGTTCATTGGTATTTTCATTGAATATGTATCAGTTTCCACTTGAGCAATTCACTATAAGTGCAGCTATTCACAAAAATTTGTTCTGTATGCAACTTATCGATAATATAGAATCCAGAAAATGAAAAATCTATCATTCAAAAATTCAGATAGAGTTAAACTTAACTCATGCACCAGCCTTCAAGCAGAGCATCTATTTATCAGTACCCCAATTACGAAAAAACTAGTGGTACTTGGCATCGTGCCTTAAGGTAAAATCCTGGAGCTTCCGGTAACGTAATTTAAATTATCAAAGCTTTAAATTCTTATATTTTTTTTAACATTTTTGAAAGCGCAAAATTACAGTACATAAAATTTGAATCTATTATTAAAATATATTTCAAACAGAAGATTGCAAACCTGTATTGGCTAATGAGGCGCAAATCAATCCTATCGCTTGACAACAAGTTACTGATATATAAATCTGTAATAAAGCCCATCTGAACCTACGGTATAGAGCTTTGGAGTTGCGCCAGCATGTCCAACATTGTTTTAATGCAACGTATGCAATCCAAAATCTTAAGGCAGATCACCGACGCACCTTGGTATGTAAGTAATAAAGTCATCCATGACGACCTCAACATTCCTTTTATTAAGGATGTAATTAGCAGCAGAAGTTCAATCCATCACTTCAAGCTAGAAAACCATCCAAATCATCTTATAGCACCACTACTTATGACCCCGTCTACTAGAAGGTTGAAGAGAAACATTCCTTTGGATTTGACATAACACAGTGAGCTGTTCATTCTCATAAAATAAATTCGACAATTTTCAAATTTATTTTGACTAACCTCAAGTTTCAAAATGTCACAAAATTCTTGAACAATTTCAAATTTTCTCTGAAAAGTCTATAATTTTGATCCTGAATTCCTTTACCTTTTTACTCATGAACTACCGAGCACCTGTCTGAATAATTGATGCTCTTATACGTCTGAATGCACTTCGCCAAATGTACGTAGTTTATCAAAGTTAAGTCGCCAGATATCTAAGTTATCATGGAAAAGTTATTCCGGCGCGGCCGCTACTCGCCGGCGATACAAAGTTAACTTAGACGAAAGAAATTAAGAAAATTCGCGTTTTCGAACGAAGAAACGGCGGCGGAAAGGCTGTCACAAAAAGATATAAAGAAGTCACAATGGGCATGAAATATATGGGGTCGTGTTTCTACACGGCGACGTGACGAATTAATGTAATTCTAAGAGATAATGAAATGCTATTGTTGGATAATACGTAAGTTATATAATCTCGGGTGATAAATTTTATTTATTGAAAGCCTTGATTCTTTTCCCGACAAAGAAATGGTAATTTGATAATGTCTTTGCAATTGGTGCTATGCTCGTAATGTCAAGTTTTGCCCGAAGCGGTTTTGAATTAAAATGAGCTTTTTAGATAAAAGTAGATATTTTGAAAATGCAATAATGCATTATTTGATAATGTTAGCTTTGCATCTAGAAAATTTATTAAAAACTTTATTAAAGCTGTGCTTTTCTTTCTCTAATTTTCAATATGGACTCAATGCTGTTAGAAAATAAATTTGAATATTGGTAAGGTGATTATATTTTCGGGACACGAGGGGAGGGTTGCTTTAACGGAATTGCGGACTTTTAGTAAAAACTTTATTATTCAATCATATGTATTACTCTTTTATCTATGTTGTAGCTCTATGTTTTTCTCGCTTTTGAGCCTCTATTCAATTTTCTTTAACTTAAAAAAAATTGCAGTTTTTCTCTTTGAAAAGAATGCGGTCTACAGATCGCGTTATTATAAGGCGCGAACCCAATGCAATAATGGAAACTTGTTCAAATAAACATACTTCGTATTTCTCCCTTTGGACCCTATCTGATTGACTTTTCCCTTTGAAAAACTTAACAACCGTATCCAGTCTCCCTTATATGATAAGTATTTTTTATTGATAGCGTAAAAAATTGCAACTTTGTTTAAATAAGATTACTGAATTTTTTAGCCTTGTGATAAATCTAGATAAAATTAATAGGCTTCTTAGCATATACTTATAATAGTAAAGTAACTGTGATGTTACTTTAACAGCTTACTTTGGTGCAATGAATATATTACAAACTTTGTTTTAGATCAAGCAAAAGTTTCGTGTTATTATTAGTAACACGCTTTTCTACTACCTGCAGATGATAGGAAATAAGTGATGTTGATAGATATTAATAAGTTTTGAAATTCTAAGAGTGTTTATTTATATGTGAACTTAATAAAGTGCAATGTTTTTCATCATAATATAATGTCGTTCGTTGACAGAAATTATGAAAGAAAGTGTAATTTGAACGAGCTTATTTCTGATTCACGTAAGGGTTTGTAGAAACATCATTCAATGTAAGAAAAACATTGCAAACTAGTGGGGCGCATGGCATCGTGGCCTAAGGCAAATTGCTGGAACTTCCCGTACCAAAAATTATTATTTTTTTAAAAACGGTTAACATTTTTGAAAAAATTTTACTTCGAAAAAATTAGATTTTTGAGAAACTATAAATTTGACAAAACATTACTTTTTGGAAAAAAAAATTGACATATTTTGGAAATTCTGAACTTTTTCTCAAAGCAATCGTACTGCTTCAACTGCATAGAGACGAAATGTCAAAGCGCGTAAGCGCCGCGTCGCCGTCTAACGAATAAACATTGGTACGGAACTCATAGGAATGTAAACAAAATTTATACTTATTGTTAAAATCTCTATTAAATATCTGATAATTTGATGTGCATATGTCTAATGATCATTTTTGACCGCCAAATGGCATTTATTTTTACTTTTCTCACTAGATCTCCGAAACCGCTAGACCTGCCTTCATAAAAATTTTATTAATTCTTCATATTGTCAATACAAGTAAAATGTTTTTTGAATTATTAAAATCGGACGCCCCGTTCTCTTAAAAACTGAGTTACCATTTTTGACACTTTGTGCTCCGTATCTTCGGAACGGCTAGACCTGCCTTCGCCAAAAACACGCCTTCTTATCAATACAAATAAAATGTTTTTTGAATTATTCAAATCGGTTGATCGGTGTTCCCGAAATCGTCGACGAAAATTTGTATCCGCACACACACACACACTCGCACACACATACACACATACATCCATTTTTTCTAAGGTATGGCAAAATGTTCAGAAACCTCTGAAATGTAAAGATAATTTTCATTTTGCGATTACTATAACTTGCCCTACGAGAAGTTAATTAAAGACATTTTGGCGCATATAAAACTAATTTATATTTTGAAATATCACATTTCAGAATTAGTTTAGTTTACTATAAAAATTTTAAATAATCGTATAATATTAAATTATAAACCATGAGTAAATTTAGAGCTAATAAGTATATGCACGTATAATACACTCAATAAATTATAAGTTTAACCAATTTTATTTCTCTTCAATAAAATGTGGATGAATTAAAATAAACACTGTCTGTTTCTAAATTTCATACATAAAGTCAGTAAATCAAAGAAAGATTTTTCGAAAGCAGCGTAAATTTAAAATTAACAACTAACAATCCATGAACTTAAGCAAATTATAAAAATAACATAGGAAGAATAATTTGCATTTTTCTCCCTCTATACCTGTTCAATTCTTCTACTTTTTATAGAATAGTGAGCAAAGCACATTCTTTCGCAAAAAGTTCGATGCAGTTTACTGTGTTTAGAATCTCATCCAGTATCGTTTTTTCCTCTTAAGTATCGATTAAATGAGTATACATTGCTCGTAAATCAATAAATAAATGTTAACGCATCAAAATCATATGAAAAAATGATATGTAATTGTTACAATTGTAATAAGTTTATTTCCGTTTATATATAATCTAAAATATCTTAGCTTTATTCTATTATTTTTTATAAATTAAAGTTAGAACGCAATATTAAACTAACAATTTCCCTTCATGACATTGGTTGAATGGGTATAAAAATCTACAACGCAATCTACAATCATTCTAATATCATGTACAATGTACGATGCATGTTCTAAAGATCATTTATTACCATAATCAAAACGTAATAAAGTTGTCAGTAATGCGCATGCATGGCCAAATTGATATAAATGGAAACACGTAAACATACTGAGAAACTATGTAATATAACCACGAAGTTTATTACTAAAATGCCTTTGGTGGATTACTAAAATCTATTTGGTTCGTTTCAGAGAGATCGTGTATGAAATGAATGTTTTATTAAATAATCTTTGCGATATGTTTTTATAAATATTACTGTTGCTTAGGCTAAAAATTGTAATCTGCCGGTAAGCTAAATCTATGAAAACTGATTCATGTCGATCTTATTTATTAACGGTATTCGTTATTATTAACAATATATATACAAACTACGCCATTTTTAACTTCCCAAAGGAAAAGTTAATGTTTTTATCAAAAAATTCGATTCGCTAATTTTATGTTTTCTCGACCTTTCAAGCCATGAGTCGAATGAGATCAAATTTGGAAAAAGTATGTGTATGTGTATGAGTGTGTGTGAACAGATTTTTATAATCGATGTATTTCGATGCGGATTATGTTTTCTTAGTTTTGTGCAATGATCGGCTGAGCCGTATCTTTGTTAATAGCAGACAAGTGAAAAAAAAATCGTCCACGTTTTAGAGCTCTTAATTCAGAATCGATTTTAAAAAATCAAAAACTTTTCGAAAGATATTGGTTGAGAATGATACTGATCAGTTTAAGGTAAAAATAAACCGAACCGTTTTCTTGAAATTAACTGTTGGAAAAAAAATTGCCGATTTTTATGAGCCTGTTTTTGGCAATAGATATCATGGTCTTATAAAACATACTAAAATGTTACGGCCCTACGACAAAGAGTTTAATGTAAAAATTCATCAACGTTTCAGAAAATATTATAGTTAAAATTGGTGTCAAAAGTTGCTTTTGTGATGTGATGAGTCAAACATTATCAATTCAATAAAATTTTATAAAATAATAATAAGCTACAATTTTAGGACATATAAGCACGTGTCTGTGCAATATAATTATAGTTCATTCAAATGTGTTGCAATGTTTGGATTTAATTGAAAGCGATAACTTCATTTTTGAAATAAAGAGTTGAAAATTTTATCTAAATATCTAAATCTCAATTTCTAAAAAAGTCAATTCTAACATATTTCAACAAGTGCATCTTGCAACTTGCCTCAAGGCCAAATGCGATTTTCAACTAGTTTAATCATTCATCGCCAACATTGTATTATGATCTTAGTAATATACCACGTGAATCGATTGCATTAATTGTTATCAACGGTTTAACAAAATAACAAATAATCAATATACCTGCACTCACACAAGTAAATTAGTTTGGTCACAAAACTGTACAATATCTTAAAAAGCATTAAGCTTAATATTATTGTATTATATAAAATATTCCAATAAGAAAATGGGGGCGGTCATATTTTGTTTTGGTGGCAACATCACAAATATTGTAATAAACTGTGAAATAAATCGCATAATGTAAAATAATTGTGAATTAAATAATAATCGATACAAAATATTTATAAAAACTCAGTTTGATTTGCTACACAATATATACTAAAGACTATATGATCAAACGAAATTGGGTGGATAAGAGTAACAAAATCTATGCTACTACAAAGTACAACAGTGTACTAGCAAAAATTACGTCCATTTTAGGATTTTATTTATTTATTCAAAAATTTTCAATAATAAAATTATCAAGGAATTTACCAATTTACATTCCTTATCAAATGCGTCAACTTTTGATGAAACTTGCCAGCACTTTTTTTAAAATGAGAGACTCTCAAAAATTTTTAAATTCATTGTTCAACAAAAGGTCTTCAATCTTAAAAACCTGAGGCAATTTTGTTAGTGTTTTTTATTGTGGCCTAGAAATATTAATCACGGTTATGGTTGCACAGCACAAATAAAAAAAACTAGTAAAAAATAACCACAATCACTGAATAATGATAATAAGTTCACCAAAGCTCTAAGTTGCACTCAGAAGCTCATAATTCACAAACAACGTGAGATATTTTTTTTCTAAGGTCAAAAAATACTCAAAAACCCGTTTCGGCTTGACGTTAAAGTCTGGGATACCCTATGTATATATATATATATATATATATAAAATTTTCTGTATTTAACCTAGATATAGCGAAATCGTAGCAAAACCATAGAATACCCAAAACCCCAAATATACTAACGTGTTAATTAAGATACCGAGATCAAACAAATTAAAAGGTACTAGATGCGGCCACTTCCACACAACAATTTGTGTGCTCTTTAAATTCTTGAAACAAAACTAAATCTAATACAATTAAAATAACAAAATACAACACGGTGGACCTTACATTATATTATTACAATGGTAATGACGTTTTGTTACGCCAAAAGCACATAAAGCATTCAAAATATTTAGATTGTAAATACAACATGTCGATTTATAGTCGGCCTTTTTTAATCTTGACGTGGGGTTGACGTACCTTAAGGGCAGATATACTTTATGAAAGGAAGCAAAGTAACTCTTTACAAGACTGCCTTAAAAGCCTCAGGTAAATGCTTTTGATTCCTTGTTGAATTAAATAATTGATTATTTATAATTCATTCTTATTATCATATTAGTAGACAACTGTAACTGCTAAGGAAGAAGTCTAGTTATGACAGTAAAGTAACATTTCATAAACATATAAAGGAGAGCGGAGCTTAAAAGTCTGCGGGTAAAAAGACCATCATCGATATTTCAAAAACAAGTAAAGTTACGAAGTATTACACAACAATATTTGAAAGAAGAGGGAAAAGGATATATGACCAGCTATTATCTTGATTCTTACGATGTCACTATCGAGAGATGAATGGCAATGTTATAAAATCCATACCAAAAAATTTTGCCTTCGTTGTTAGTTTTTTTGGTTGTGAGCACTGTTGTTTATTTTACGAGACCCTAATATATTTAAATGTACGTTATTTAATTGTTTTATAAGATGTATTGTAAATTTTAAGCTAGATTCAACAGTTTTTTTAATAAAAGCTCACACGTGGTAAAAAGAATCAACTAAACCTTCACCCTGTGAAAGGTGTAACAAATATTAAATAAAAAAGTAATTTAAGTTAATAGAAACAAACTTTACAAGAGATGGATTTAATAAATAATTATTCCAACCCTGCTGATAAATTTTTCTGACAAAATACCAGATCAAGGTTATGTACAGTCTCTTTACCAAATCTAAAAACTTTTAATTCCCAATATTAAATTAAATATAATCTATAAACGACGCCCACCCTGAGTAAAAAATCAAGTAATCGATTGTTACTTTTTTACTATAATATATTATACATAAAATATACCATTATATATATTAGAGCGGGTCGATTTGTATGGGTCAAAAAAGTCTGTTAGGCACATATGATTTTTAGATACTAGGGATGAAAATAAAACACTTTGCTGAAGAAACCATACCTCTAAAATGAATTCTGATATCTCGCGCACTGAACCAAAAATATGGGTTAAAATTTGAAAAATTCCATTTTGACTTATTCAGAATCCCCAAATCGCGTCCAAATATTTAAACATTGAGTAAAATCACCTATTGAAGTGATTCTCTATCTACACAATATTTATCAGATTAATTTATATGTATTTATTCAAATGTTTAAATTATTTATTGAAAGTGTGTGTGTGTGTGCGAGTGAATGACATAAGCCAAATAGCTCATAGAATTGCCCTGTATTCTGATTTCTATTGAAAATGTAATTAAAAAAAAACATTTAGACATTTAAGTGACATAAGTTATGTTAACCTTGATTTACTGCACTCATTACACATTTGAATTTATAAATGTATAAGGTTCCGATTTTATATTGTTTTGAGTATCGTGTGCTATTTCGTTCTTTAATTTAGTCATAAAAGTAACATAATAGTTTTTTATCTTCAATTTGATTAACGAATTCTATTACGAATATATTTAGTAATTGTTTGGATATCTTTGGTAAATGGCTGTTTTGAAAAAGACCCACTAGCTGTCCTTTTCTAGTTGTGTATAACTACATAAACCACTTACATCTGCACATCATTTTAATTTTGTGCTAATATTAAATTCAAAAGTAGACGTATTATTTTAAAGCGGCTTACATCCTAAGTGATGTGCATATTATTTCACTAAACTGCTACAATATAAAATATTTCCTTCAAGTATTCGTTATATGTGTTGCGCAGACAACAGCACCATGTGAAAACATCATTACGCACGATTTTTCGTAAACACTCCTGCGTACGTGGTACACTAATACAGATGAGTTAAACAGACATTTTGTTCCATGAATTCATTCAATGATATGGATTTCGTTCTTAACCTCACCATGTCAAAATATATCACAACGTGTTTGCGCGGTTACCGCGGTCGAGTTAATTTAACCGCCTGCGACCCGACTACTGACTACTAACCGCCCCGGAGGATAGTCGCGAGTAGACTGTCGTAGCATCAGACGGCGTGATTGTTCCTCTGCTTTTGCTTAGAGCATATAACGGCCGAGTTGCTTTGATGTTGCAAACTGTTCGTTGCCTACCAGCAACTCGCGACGAAGTTGTTAGAAATTAAACACACCAAACACTCTCTACGATAAGGTTCTGGAAGGGATTTGTTTATTGTACTTTGGAATTAGTTTTGAGACGTGTGTATTATGGAACTTTGCCAAATTTTTGGCACAAATTACAAAATGCAAATTTTAGTCAGTACTAGAACTAGTTGTGTTGAATTTACTCTTGATTAACTGTACTTATCAAATATTTGAAATTATAAATGTATCAAGGTTCTGATTTTATACTAAGTTCAGTATCGTTTTTAAAGTAAAACTTTTTTAGGCGCGACTGGGGTGTAAATCTGCACAAATGCAACGGAAGTGATTTACAGCAGATAAGAGTCGAGTGTCCTTGATTCGTCATTCGCTTTCGATGATATTTCTATACAGGTCGATTGTGATTAGTCGTCGCGTATGTAAATAGAGATCTGTTGTATGCGTGTCGGCCTTCAACGTTGTTTGCGTACCGATATCAACAAAGAAATCGGCATAGATAAACAAACATTTTGAAGTTACATTGTAGTACTAATCTTGACTCAATGCAAAATGCCTGAAACAGAAGAATATTATACCCTGTTCCTTGAAAATATTGATTAATAAGATTTATGATTAGTAAGTTTATTGATTAGAAATTATTTCTATATTATTCGTAGTTTCTATAAATCTTTGAAGTTATTAAAATGTAAAATATTTTTTAGGCAAAACAGATATTACAGCTGTTTAAAGAATGAGATTATATAGCCAGCGAAAAAGTGAAAAAAATACAATCAGTCAATGACTGTATGTTAATTTTAATTACATGGAGTTCTTCAAACACAATTACATGATGAGTGAAGTTGCAAATACAATATTTGCTTAGACGTTATTTAACATAATCCACTGTGTGAACAAATATTTAAAAAATTATTAATAAGCAATTACTTCATTTCTCTAATAAAGGTTCATTTCTAAATGCTAATTACAATGACAAACCGATCATGTCATATTTGAAATAAGACTTTAATTACATTATTGTTTTTAAATATCATATATATTTTTATTGCTATTATAAATATAAATATCAAAATTGTTATGATGTACTTATTTTTACTTAACTTGAATTTGCTACTTTGTACAGTAGCGAATAAGTTTTACTTCAATAGCGTGTGAACCATGCGCGCACTCTTTTCTATGTCGTTCTAGAGTACATAGATTAAGTTATATACCATTGATTCGCGCTCATTACATATGTAATTAAAAAAGTATCAAGGTTCAAATATTTTACTGCATCAAGTATCGTTTTCTATTTCGTTCCAGAATGGAGACATTCAGGTGACATAAATTATGTTAAAAATATACCATTGATTTACTGCACTAATAACTTATTTGACATTATAAAAGTATCAAAGGTCCGATTATGCTGTATTCAGTATTATCATAATCATCATAAATTATGTCAGATATTGATTGATTCAGATGAGTCAGATATACTATTGATTTACTCCCATATTTGTATTAACAAAAGTATCAAGGTTCAGTTTCTATACTGTTCACTTATCACTTATTTGTAATCACAAAAGTATCAAGTTTGCAATTGTATACTTTTTTCTGTATCATTTTCTATTTCGTTCTTGAATTTAGACATAAAAATAATATAATAAATTTTTATTTTCATATGAATTACGTATTTGTAGAAGATATTTAGTAATTGTTGTCTTATCTTTATCATATGACTGTTTTGAGAGGCAATCCACTAGTTGTTCTTACCTAGTTGTTATATAACTTTTAATATATTTGAACAATCTTTTGTGACTTTTTACTATTACGCAAAAAAGGAGCTCGACGAGATTGAAGTGCACTCAGAACTAGTTTGTTGTAATTTAAAATTACAAGTCTTATGTTTATAATCATCTACAACCTTATGCGAAAAACAAAAGTATGCTTTAACATTTGTTGGTTGTTTTGCGTACGAATTAAAAATATTGATAACCATTTTTATTCTGTAAAATTAGCATAAATGTAAATATGAAGTTGCAAAGAATATAAAAGAATTCATAGCTCGAAAAGTATCAGCATTGGAGTAAAATTAAATAGATGCCATATAAAATTATTTATGGGTAAACATTCCTATATTTAGACAGTGATAGGAAATTAAAGCTAGAAAACCAAATAGTTTATTATAATTACTAGCATACTCCTTTACACCTATCTATCATATTTTTACATCTTCCAAATCTTAATTATAAATAATAAAATATTATTAATTATTATTTAATTAATTAATAATATTATATAACTATTAGTTATATATTAATGAAAACAAATGAAAATTTGTGCTTGATATATTTATTTGTATTTGGTATACCAATGCATGCATCTGTTTGACGAAATGTACCAGAACGCTCCACCGCATGTTAGTTGATGTGTCAAAAACCACATCTAACGCTGACAATAAATCATATGCGTGATTCAAACATGAGTACGATACGTAAATTATATATATATATATATATATATATATATAATAGTAATTTTTGAAAAAACAAGACTGATTGTTGATGTTACGCTTTTTTTTTTCAAGTCATATTTAAGACAAGGTTATGAAGAAGCAGTTAACTTCAGAATAAAAAAAGCTTAGAATGACATTTTACAAAAACATGTGATATTGCTTTGAAAACATGGATTTCAATAGATAAATATGTCACTACTGAAGTAGAATTAGATAAATGTCAAATAAAGTTATTAATTAAACATGTAGACAGTGACTATAATAAGAAGTAAAATGCTTTTTCCATGGATAATTTTCAAATCTACCCCACGTTCATTGGCGCATGAAGTGCAACTCTACTATCAATTACCTATAATATTCTCTACAAAACACAATGTCTCAATACCAACTGCACTGTACCGAGCTGATAATTATCGATACCGTGTGAATTTAACCTTACACAGGCTACCCCGCCTCGACCTCGGAAACTTCGGCAGTTCGGCACCGGCAAATTGAGAGTACAAGCGCGCCTTGATACGATAGGGTACGGAACGATACTTCTTAACTGACTTGCTAACGACGGTACACGTTGTTTCGATATACAAATTATTCATGTGTCGGAAACGACAGGTACTTCCATTGTACTAAAACTTATTGAAGTCGGAGTGAAAATATTCTAAAAACTTTCGAGTTGTTTGGAGAAATGTGCATTTTAAATACTTTCACAATGATGATAAAACATATTTTAATTAATAATTGATAATATTGATTAAAGTTGAAATTATTGTAATGTTTAACCCCCTGGAAAAACTCATTCCTTCGTATCATGATAATAAAAATGTCAATTTTCTATATGGTGCAGATAGTAAAAATTGATAAAAGAAATTAGTAATAAAACCTACAACAGACGATAGTAAACATTCTGCAAACATCAATATTATTGCAACGACATTTATGAGCAACTACCATTCTAGTATACAAGAAATACATATAACCAAGTCACATAAAAATGGAATTCTATTCTTGTACTAAAAACAATTATTAAAAACTAGATGAACTCGATCGCCAGAAAAATATAATCTTTTCAGACCACAACTGACTAAAGAATTAAAGTGTTACAACCCATTGAAAATACGTAGAAATAAATTAGCACTTGTTGACAATGTTAACTGCTATATGCAATATCTAGAATAATCAGTGACAAAAAGACCCATAATAAAGATAAAACTGTGCTAGCAGGTACATTAAACTTCGACCTAGGGAAAAAGGCAGTAAAGTAGAGCTTGTGGAGCATTGCCAAACCACTTGTTCAATTTCAGAGAATGTTAAATTAGTAGGCAAAATAGCAATTAAAACAGTAACGTAACAAAGCAGCAATCTAAAAACAATAAGTCAAAGCAAGAAAAATTATTAACTTGCATGTTTTAGAACATACAAAATATATGAGTTAGGGTAGAAGAGACTCTCTCTCTTCAATAGAGTTTTATAGACTATTAAATTAATAAAATTATTATAACCAAGCAATGACTAAATAAAACCATTATATTTGTAACATAATGAATAAACACACATGAAAACAAAAATTCACAACGTCCAAAATCAAAACAGAAGTTCGAAACATTTTTAAAGTCACCAATCCCTACGTAGAGTAGAAAATACGCCTAACTAGAGAAGAAACTTTTCGCGCATCATCTACTTCAGGATCTGAGTTGCTAATATTTTTTTAAAAGACACAAAGTTAATATAATTATTAATATGCATTCGAAGACTGCACTCAGATAAAATGTACATTATATCTAAACACATACTCACAAATTGCAGAAGCTCTATAAGGTAATCAACTCGAAAATGTGCTTACCTGAAAAAGAAAAAAGTAAATATTAGTCTGAGTTCATTATTATAAATTAAATACAGGTACATAGACAAATATATATATATATATATATATATATATATATATTTGAGGCTGGAAGGTATATAGATAAAAAGCTTTTTAATCGGCATCCACCCGGACAATACAAAGAATACTAAATTATAGTTAAAAAAAATTAATACACTTCCATACGTTTCGAGTCCCAGTTTGGCTCTCCAAAACACAAAATTAACACCAAATTGTTGTTTACTTTTATGTTAAGTTGCTTAGTTAGATATCCACTAAAAAGAGTAAAAGTAGGACCAGATACGTTTGGAAATCTATTTATATTTTCAGTAATATTAATGACTTTTCTTTATATCATCTGGAAACATTTTGAACAGCTTTATATTTATTTATTATTTTTAGATATAGTAATAAAGACATGTTTATCAATACCTGAACGATATTGCATTTTGGTTCTTTCATTTGAAGAGCTTCATGAGTTAAATCTCGATTATAAAAAAACTATATAGGTTCATTTATAGTTAATATGAAAATTATGTCCAGTTTCTATTACAATAATCGCTTTTCAGTTCTGAAATATAGTATACAACAATGTAAGTAATATACAAAGCATACGGAAACAAAAAACACTAATTATTTATTAATTAGTACATAGTATTAATACAGTATAGTTCAAGATGTCCAGGCCAATGCTTATTAAAATAAGTTTTTCTATTACACTCAAATTACCTCGAAGAACCAGATACACTTTATTACCAAAAAGACTATGAGACCTAAAGGCTCTAACACTTAACAACAAACAAAATATAAAAGATAGGAATGGTAATAGAGACTAGAATTAAATAAATAATTAAAAAATATAGGCAAAAATATATAAGTACACTCATATAAACCTACGCATACATACATATATATACATACACATATATACACATATACATATATATACATATATATACACATATTTATATATATATATATATACACACACATGCAAACATGTAATACACATATACATATACAAATACAACAATATATATACCTATATATGTACACATATACATGTACGACTATACATATATAAATATACGCATATACATGTATGCAACGTGAATGCATATTCACAACGACGTACATGTACATGTATGAAACATACATATACTCATACCTATCTATGTAACTATAGCTATACACGTATACATATACATATACGCATAAACATGTATATATACATATATACATACACACATATATACATATACACATATATATACATATACATATATACATATACACATATATACATATATATATACATAAACATATATACACATACATATATACATATACACATACAATACATACATATATACATATGTACATAAATGCTCACATATATATACATATACATACATACATATATGTACAAACACTTGTTGATTGAAAAATGTTTAGTTTGGTATAATTATATAACAATAATTATTTGATTATATAATTGGTATTTATTTGTAAGATGTTAAGGGTTCAAGAGAAACGTACATAATGATATCATTATTGAAACTAGTTTAGTACCTAACTTGAAAATTATTTTATTGCTGTTAGTTAGAATAGAGTATATATATAATTCAAAATTTACGAAGCAGACGCAAACAATATTATAGTGTATTATAAAATTAATTTATATAACATGTTGTACACAAATTTAATTACCAAAATTACAAACAATTTCGGTTGACTTAATTTTAATTGCTTATCTACTTTTCTCGTGGATAATTACATAACAAAGTTACACTAAACCCGTAAAATCACATTGGAGGATTAGCAACATGAAGTTTAAAATTTATAACGAGATTATGATTCCACTTTACGACAAGGAGGCACTACATGTACATATAGTCATGCTGCACAAAGTACTCAGTTGCAAATAGCTTCACAGTTCCATTAAAATCTGGAATGGTATTTTGAAAACTTACCAAGAGTCTTCAAACTACACTTAACTTGCAATGAAATGGATCTTGTATGACATAATAGAATATTCGATATCATGAATTAAATTATGAAATGGGGATATGCGCATATTTAAATGGTAATGCACAAATAAATTGAATTTAATGTATATATATATATATATATATATATATATATATATATCATATTGTTAAAAAATAAACTAAATAGATTCTTTGTTACTACTTTTTTCTTTGCAAACCTATTGCATCTTAAGGGGTTATATACAGTTAGGATCTGAACAAAATTATTATCAGATATTATATATATATATATATATATATATATATATATATATTATTTTATTTGCTAAATGTACATAAACTTATGAATACACGCAGAATCTCAGTATTTCCATGTAGACATTTTAAGAAGCCGTCATTTGTCAAAAAACATTATTTTGCTTATTCCTTTGATTAATTACTAGATTTATCAATACAGTAAGTATTAGTAACATCTCTTCAGTTTTTCAATTTCAGATGATTTACTTCAGAGATAGAGCGATCACCGCAAAACGAGTTTCCAAGACGTGTTTTCAGATATCTGATGTAACATTCTTTTAAATAAATATTGTAATTATTTTGTTATTGTATACATTTTTGTATTAATAGATTGAATAGTTTTCTCTAAAAATAATTACAAAAATTGCTTGTTTTCGGCCTTCTAACTGTATATACAACCCCTAAAGTGAAACTTAACTCGTCTTGTAGCATGTGAAAAATCGATAAAAAGAAAATCATTTCGAATCTTCATCTAAATATTTATAACAATTTAAATTAGTATCTACAATTTTATAAATATAAATTATATGAAAATGCATCATTTCGATTTATTTTAGGTAAGTAACTTGTATAAATAATCTGCAATGGAAATGCGATATATAAAATAATATACACACACAAAAATTGATTCTGTTTAAATAACAAATCATTTGCTAAATATTTTTCAATTTATATGGTATATTCAACAAACGTTAAATTTAACTTCCAAAAATGAACAAAATGCAAACATAATTTTTTGAAAAAAAAATGCAATTATTCAAAATAATAATACAGCATAAAGTATTTAAGATAATTTACATGTCATGAGTATCTCTAGCAGATAATTTTTTCACCAATTTATTTACAATAAAATATAAAGACGTCGTTTGTCACAAAAAATATAATATTCGAACAGTATTTCATTTATTGTGCAATATTCAAATATAATACTCAAAATGTAAACATTTCCATGTATGTTTGCACAAATAAAATTACGTATTGCTAATAAATAAGTTTATGTATAATAAAAATATTGATTCAACAAAGTTCAGGAGAATTTTTTAAGTATTTACATCCAATGTATAAAGCATGGGAATATTGAATCATTAAATATACATGAAATACATCAAATGGTCCCGGAGCTTCGGGATATTCCAAATGAAATGAAACTCATCAACATAATGTATTAAAATAAATTATTAAGTAGGAGAAATTTATCTGAATTACGTTGAAAAAATATGCTTACGAATATATAAATATACTTTTATGAGTCTGTATTTTAATAAGTTTAAGTAAATGGACTTGTATATTCCATTTGTGACTTATTTGTCCATTTTGACTAGACATTTTGAAGTACTAAAATTTAATATACAAATTAATTGATATGTCGGGGATAATTATTTAACAAATATTATTTTTTAACGGAGTCATTTGTATTTTTTTCCCTTTCTCCTTCGTATTTTGTCTTACAAGATAATTAACTACTAATGTTTAACTTACAGAAAAATAAAGTGTTTTGTATACAAGTAGTAGTTATTATTCGAATAAATTTTTTTTTGACTCTTTAAAAGCAATTTGGCCTAACGATCACGTTAATGTAGAGCACTGACTCAATGCAAATGGAAACTTGTTCGAACAAATATACTAAATCTTTCTCACTTTGGACCTTATGTCAAAATCAGTATAGTTTAGCTGTTATGACGACTGTCACTACCGTACCCTGGCACAACCATATCCAGACTCTCCCAAATAAATTATGTAAAGTCATAGAAGAATGTACTAGAAATGTATTTAAAAAAATAATAATTAAAAAATTTATAAGTATTCGCAAAAAATGAATAAAACCAGATATGCCAAAACTACAATGTGTTATAATAAAAACTTTTTTATTATAAAATTTTAGATTTTTTAATAAAACTAGACTAAAAATTACACTATGATGCCAAATTTGGACCCAGACGGTTCAAAATTTCTTAAAACGTCGAGAAATAATAAAATTAGCTAGTTTTTCTAGATAAAATATACAATTATTAAGGAGAAAGAAAGTTGAAAAAAATCTCATAGCAATTTAAAAAAAGTACAATGAAATTATTAGATAATTCTAACTATTTTAATTATATTATGAAATCTTTTAAACCTTAACAGTATAAATAATTTTATATTTTATATCAATATGTACTACAAATTTCATTTAATAATTACTCAAAAGTATAGCAACACTTGCTAGTTAAAAATATTCACTAATATTATTCTGTAAAAAGAAACAATCATTATTATTATTATTTGCTTTTATTTTATATTAAATCATAATGCTACGGATATCATTTTAATGAAAATACTATTCTTTATTTTGTACTCTTCTTATTTAAATTTTTGTTATTGTTCATTATTGTTACTGGATGTGAAATTATTTAGCAGTTGTTATTTAACAAATTATTTAAAATTATTTAACAAATACTCTAAATAAAAATAAGACGTCTTACTTTCATCATTTTATTAAATTTGTTTAATGCAAGGAAAATTATTAAGGAATAGCAAACGTGTTAGGTCTTTTATAATATTTTTTTTTATTGTTTTTAGTTTTATGTATCATTTTAATTGATTTACTAATGAAAATCCAATTGACTTACTTATAATACATACAAATGATCCAATAATTTATACTATGACAGTAAATCTATTTAAAATCATGCTTGGAGTTAATTTTTTTGTATGTACAAATGTTTAATAATCTAGTTATCGTTGGTAGCAATTTCACTAACAAAGTGGACAAACAAAGTTTCAGTGTTACTATTTAGATTCACTACAGAATGCTCTACAACTTTGTGAGAATTATAATAGAGCTAAGTATATTATACTGAGGAAGAATAAATATTATTCATGCAACTGCTTACGCCACTATGTCACTTTTAATGGTACATTTATTTGCGTCTTTCGCGCGCGTATCGCCCGATGTCTCTGTACCAGGCGAAATTTACGTAAATGCAGAAAAATTATAGTAATGTAAGAGATGATAGATAGTACTATATTTTTCGTTGGTACAACAATAAATTTTTAAGCAACCCCAAGAACGAGGAGAAAAACTATTATCGACAAATTCGATAAAAGCTCTAAAGCGACAAAAGCGATTTGACGCTTTAAATATTTACTCCAATTCTACTTCGTAGAACTTATTTTCAAATCGATTCTCGTAACAGGAAAAAGATCATTGGTATGTTTTATAATTAAGTCAATAAGATTTCCATTAGTAAAGTAATAAAAATAATGCATAAAACTAAAAACAATATACAGAATTAGAATAAAAAAAGAAAGAGCTAACTCGTTTGCAATTCTTGAATTATATTCCTAGAATTTCATTAAAACTTTATTAAAATGATAAAAGTAAGAGAACAAATGATTGTTTTTTGTAAGAAAAATTATAGAAAAAATATCTTGGAAAAAAATTTAATTTTTGAAAAAAAAAATCGGAAAAAGATTTTAGGAAAAAAATTTGAAACAAAAATTGACAAAAAATCTTGAACCGATAAAAAGTTATATAAAATCATGGATAGTCCACAGATTATCGAACTGGAAAATTGATATATATGAAGAAATACAAGTTTTTAAAAAAATATGGATTTTCTTACAAGAAAATTTAAATTTAAGAATCGAAAATTTTTGAAAAAATATCGTGATAAGGAAAATTTTTGAAAAAATATCTTGATAATGAAAATTTTTGAAAAAAAAAATTTTAGGAATAAAATTTTTAGAAAAAAGTCTTAGAAAAAATTGAGGAAAAAAAAATTTTCAGAAAAAATATGAAAAAATAAATTTGGTACAATATTCTGAACAAGTGAATGTTGCTAAGCTTTTGAAAAATCATGAGATGAAATTTGAAGTATTGATATTAAATGTAAAATTATTTATACCGTTAAGGCTTAAAAGAGATTTCATTATATAATTAGAAGTGTTAGAATTATCTAATAATTTCATTCTATACTGTTTAGTTTTCTATGAGATTTGTTTTTCAACTTCCTCCTTCTTAATAATTATATATTTAATCCAAAAAACAATTTTTTTATTTCTCGACGTTTCAATGGATTTTGTATCGTTTAAGTCATAATTTGACATTTCGCCAAAATTTTCTCAAAAACAGTTGCACTAATTTCAAATGTTTGAAAGTTATTCAAAGTAGCGCGATAAGTACTCATATTGATTATTTTTGTGCAATTATCAGCTACGTCATTTCTTTATAAATAGCAGAAAAGAACCACTTTTGAAAAATTGAAAATCATTCAAACGACTGGTTGGAAATTATGGTGACAAAATTTTGGCTATGTTCAGTCGGGCCGTTCTTCTGGTGAAAAATTTCACAAAAAAGAAATTTGTTTTCACAAGATTATTGGAACGTAGCATGACAATAGAAGTCCAAGCGAATATCTTAAAATATTATAATCCAAGGAAAAGTGGTTTAACTATAAATATACATTCATGTTTAGAATTTAGAACAAGCTGCAGTTTTAGGACATACAATGAATCTGTTGAGAAATCAACTGGAAACGAATTGATTAGTTTTTCGTGAAACAAAAACTTTATTTTCCAATTTTATCTAAATTTCTAATTCTGAATTTTAATTTTTATTGATTAGTTTAGGTATCAGAAAGTTTATGCAACTTTCGCCTTATGGTAAAATTCTACTTACACAAAGTATTTCGTACATTTTATTAAAAATTAAGAAAATAAGCAAACGTAATAATTGTTTCATGATAAAATTGTAATAGTGTATGTTCGAGGTGTAGCTAGACTTTTCAAAAACTATTTGATGGTATTTTTCGTAATGAATCATATACATGATCTTTCAAACGGTGTAACCAGACTTTTTAAAAACTATTTCATGGTATTTTTCGCAATGTTACAGTTTTAGTTTTCTATGACATTTATGTTTGTGTGTGTGCCTACATAAAGTTAAAACATGCGCCTAATGCAAAAGCTTATTATGCGGGATTAGAAGTCCCTTTTAGGGACAAAATGTGTCAAAGTGCAGGAACAGGCGTGAAGAAGTGTATTTTGCGAAAAACCGTCTTAGGCATGATCATTACATGTAATATAAATGAGTCAAAATTATTAGAGTTAAATTATGCATTATGTTTATTTATTTATATACACATGTATAACAAATAATGTATAGTGATTATTATTAAATTATGCATTTTATTTATTCCTTCTATATATAATGAGTCGTTTCCTTAAGAGAAATTGCCAAATACGTTATGACCTAGCTGCGAAGAAAATCGCAGGATTTCCATTTCAAAGGTGGAAAACTTTTTGCCGAAATATATCTTACGTCTCGCATAAATCACGCGAAACTTTTCGCAAAAAGTCCCCCGTTTATATCGTTTACTACATTCGAGCCTAACAGAGCGTTTAGGAAATATAACGGATTGGAAATAACCAACGAAGCGGGTAACAGATATACATTTTAATCGAACGATACCACAGACAGAACGAATGTATTATCCATTTTAGGTGAAAATTGTTACAGATTTTTTTAAAGTTTTACTTATATATTGTGCATAAAAAGGTAAGGTCACATTTAAACAGCCATTGCGTCAAATACACATAATAAATAAATACATTTTGCTAGATTCAATGTTAGTTTAACAAGTAAACAATTCTATATTTTTAATGACAATGATGATTTCCTAATACTAAGACTGGGCGTGTATCATCATCAATCAACTAAAATATAATAAAATTGAACATTGAATACAGAAAAGCCGAAATAATATATAAAAAAAAAACTAATTGAACGTGTTATTTTGCCTTAAGGAAAATTGCAAAAGCTGCCCGATAGATGTAATCATTAATTTAATCAACCGAAATTGAGATTCAGATGTTTAGATAATATTTTTAACTATTTATTTCAAATGAAAGTTTTTGCTTTTACTTATCTAAACCTTGCTATTTGCAATTGATATCTCAAATACATTTACAATATCTGTAATTATATTAAATATAGTGCACAGACACGTGCTTGTATGTCCTAATATTGAAGCCCCTTATTCCAAATTTTAATGAATTCATATATTCAACCAACTTTCATAGGACTGTTTAGTGCATGAACTTTATCGCCATGTCAAGTTTCATGAAAATTGTCATTTTTTTAAGGAACTTATTAACTAAAATTATTTTGTGAAATATTAAGCATCTGCTATAAGAAAAAACTGCACGATTACATATATCATGTATGTAGTCTTGGATATTAGTAAATTATTTGAACCAAGTAACATTATTTACACAACTAGAGAAGTTTTGTAGACCGTTCACCTACTTTTTTGCTAATTCCAAAGTCATTCATACATATGAAAATGTAATCTTATTATTGATGATTATAATTTGTACTTCTAATTCAAGAACTAGTAATAATTACAAATTCAATAGTATAGAGTGGCCCATTTAAAAATTGGAATTTATCGATAGGAACTCGCCTGTAGGCCACACCGTGGGGAATTCTAAGTTGCGATATATGGGAAAAAACTAAGAATTTTAGACCTTTCTAACGATGTATAATACTTATGTTTTTTTCAGAAATATCTAAACCGTAAGATCACTAGATCAATATTTTAA
>NW_020538040.1:150796702-150955891 GCF_003426905.1 Ctenocephalides felis
TAAATTATGTTAAAAATATACCATTGATTTACTACTGCTAATAACTTATTTGACATTAATAAAAAGTATCAAAGGTCCGATTATGCTGTATTCAGTATTATCTCATAATCATCATAATTAGTCAGATATTGATTGATTCAGATTGAGTCAGATATACATTTGATTTACTCCCATATTTGTATTAACAAAAGTATCAAGGTTCAGTTTCTATACTGTTCACTTATCACTTATTTGTAATCACATAAGTATCAAGTTTGCAATTGTATACTTTTTTCTGTATCATTTTCTATTTCGTTCTTGAATTTAGACATAAAAATAATATAATAAATTTTTATTTTCATATGAATTACGTATTTGTAGAAGATATTTAGTAATTGTTGTCTTATCTTTAACATATGACTGTTTTGAGAGGCAATCCACTAGCTGTTCTTACCTAGTTGTTATATAACTTTTAATATATTTGAACAATATTTTGTGACTTTTTACTATTACGCAAAAAAGGAGCTCGACGAGATTGAAGTGCACTCAGAACTAGTTTGTTGTAATTTAAAATTACAAGTCTTATGTTTATAATCATCTACAACCTTATGCGAAAAACAAAAGTATGCTTTAACATTTGTTGGTTGTTTTGCGTACGAATTAAAAATATTGATAACCATTTTTATTCTGTAAAATTAGCATAAATGTAAATATGAAGTTGCAAAGAATATAAAAGAATTCATAGCTCGAAAAGTATCAGCATTGGAGTAAAATTAAATAGATGCCATATAAATTATTTATGGGTAAACATTCCTATATTTAGACAGTGATAGGAAATTAAAGCTAGAAAACCAAATAGTTTATTATAATTACTAGCATACTCCTTTACACCTATCTATCATATTTTTACATCTTCCAAATCTTAATTATAAATAATAAAATATTATTAATTATTATTTAATTAATTAATAATATTATATAACTATTAGTTATATATTAATGAAAACAAATGAAAATTTGTGCTTGATATATTTATTTGTATTTGGTATACCAATGCATGCATCTGTATGACGAAATGTACCAGAACGCTCCACCGCATGTTAGTTGATGTGTCAAAAACCACATCTAACGCTGACAATAAATCATATGCGTGATTCAAACATGAGTACGATACGTAAATTATATATATATATATATATATATATATAATAGTAATTTTTGAAAAAACAAGACTGATTGTTGATGTTACGCTTTTTTTTTTTCAAGTCATATTTAAGACAAGGTTATGAAGAAGCAGTTAACTTCAGAATAAAAAAAGCTTAGAATGACATTTTACAAAAACATGTGATATTGCTTTGAAAACATGGAATTCAATAGATTAATATGTCACTACTGAAGTAGAATTAGATAAATGTCAAATAAAGTTATTAATTAAACATGTAGACAGTGACTATAATAAGAAGTAAAATGCTTTTTCCATGGATAATTTTCAAATCTACCCCACGTTCATTGGCGCATGAAGTGCAACTCTACTATCAATTACCTATAATATTCTCTACAAAACACAATGTCTCAATACCAACTGCACTGTACCGAGCTGATAATTATCGATACCGTGTGAATTTAACCTTACACAGGCTACCCTGCCTCGACCTCAGAAACTTCGGCAGTTCGGCACCGGCAAATTGAGAGTACAAGCGCGCCTTGATACGATAGGGTACGGAACGATACTTCTTAACTGACTTGCTAACGACGGTACACGTTGTTTCGATATACAAATTATTCATGTGTCGGAAACGACAGGTACTCCCATTGTACTAAAACTTATTGAAGTCGGGGTGAAAATATTCTAAAAACTTTAGAGTTGTTTGGAGAAATGTGCATTTTAAATACTTTTACAATGATGATAAAACATTTTAATTATTATCATAATTAAATGGTAATATAGTGAACAATCGATAATATTGATTAAAGTTCAAATTATTGTAATGTTTAACCCCCTGGGAAAAATTCGTATCATGTTAATAAAGATGCCAATTTTCTATATAGTGCAGATAGTAAAAATTGATAAAAGAGTAATAAAACATACAACAGACGATAGTAAACATTCTGCAAACATCAATATTATTGCAACAACATTTATGAGCAACTACCATTTCAGTATGCATAGAAAGAAATACATATAACCACGTCACATAAATATGGAATTCTATTCTTGTACTAAAAACAATTATTATAAACTGGATGAACTCGATCGCAAGAAAACTATATTCTTTTCACATCACAACTGACCAAAATATTAAAATGTCATAACCCGTTGTAGAGAAAATTCAGCACTTGTTGGCAACATTAACTGCTGTATGCAATATCTAAAATAATCAGTGACAAAAAGACCCATAATAAAGATAAAACTGTGCTAACAGGTACATTAAACTTCGACCTGGGGAAAAAGGCAGTAAAGTAGAGCTTGTGGAGCATTGCCAAACCACTTGTTCAGTTCCAGAGAATGTTAATTTAGTAGGCAAAATAGCAATTAAAACAGTAACGTAACAAAGCAGCAATCTAGGAACAATAAGTCAAGGCAAGAAAAATTATTAACTTGCATGTTTTAGAACATACAAAATATATGAGTTAGGGTAGAAGAGACTCTCTTTTTTCAAAAGAGTTTTATAGACTATTAAATTAATAAAATTATTATAACCAAGCAATGACTAAACTAGCTGTAAGTGGAATTCTGTCTTGAGGCAATTATGGCATCGTGCCTTAAGGCAAATTGCTGGAACTTCCCGCACCGTAACGAAATGTTCGAAGAATACTGAATGTTTTCAAATAGATTATTATAAATATTGTAACATTGTGTAATATTTATAAGAATTATATAAACCGAATTGCAGAGTTGAAATTATTTGTCAAGTATATTAGAATTATAGTCAGAATTAAAAATAAAATCTGAAATATTTTCGATATACAAAATACTAAAAAAAAAAAAAAAAAAAAAATGGAACAAAATTTTTTTTTTTCAAAATCAATTATTTTGTTAAGACAAGCAGAGAGTTTTTTGAATCATTTAAATCGGACGCTTAGTTCTCTCAAAAACTGCCATTTTTTACATATCTAGCTCCGTATCTTCGAAATGGCTGGGCCTGCCTTTGCCAAAAAGTAATAAACACTTCTCCCAATCATTACTAATTGATTGTTTTTTTAGATCATTCAAATCGGATACTCCGTTCGCTCAAAATTCGATTTCTATTTTCTGCACTCTTTGCTCCGTATCTCCGAAACGGCTGGACCTGCCTTTGCCAAAAACTAATCAGCTCTTTTCCCAATCAATAGGAATCGAATGTTTTTTGAACCATTCAAATCGGTTGATTCGTGCGCCCTAAAACGTGACTGAAAATTTGTATCCACACATACATACACACACACCACACACACACACACACACACATCCATTTTTTCTGAGGTATGCCAAAACGTTCAGAAACCTTCAAAACGTCGAGAAATGTAAAAATTTTCAATTCCGATTTTCGGCCCATTACAATAACTTACCCTACGGGAAGTTAATAAAACCATTATATTTGTAACATAATGAATAAACACACATGAAAACAAAAATTCACGACGTCCAAAATCAAAACAGAAGTTCGAAACATTTTTAAAGTCACCAATCCCTACGTAGAGTAGAAAATACGCCTAACTAGAGAAGAAACTTTTCGCGCATCATCTACTTCAGGATCTGAGTTGCTAATATTTTTTTAAAAGACACAAAGTTAATATAATTATTAATATGCATTCGAAGACTGCACTCAGATAAAATGTACATTATATCTAAACACATACTCACAAATTGCAGAAGCTCTATAAGGTAATCGACTCGAAAATGTGCTTACCTGAAAAAGAAAAAAGTAAATATTAGTCTGAGTTCATTATTATAAATTAAATACAGGTACATAGACAAATATATATATATATATATATATATATATATTTGAGGCTGGAAGGTATATAGATAAAAAGCTTTTTAATCGGCATCCACCCGGACAATACAAAGAATACTAAATTATAGTTAAAAAAAAATTAATACACTTCCATACGTTTCGAGTCCCAGTTTGGCTCTCCAAAACACAAAATTAACACCAAATTGTTGTTTACTTTTATGTTAAGTTGCTTAGTTAGATATCCACTAAAAAGAGTAAAAGTAGGACCAGATACGTTTGGAAATCTATTTATATTTTCAGTAATATTAATGACTTTTCTTTATATCATCTGGAAACATTTTGAACAGCTTTATATTTATTTATTATTTTTAGATATAGTAATAAAGACATGTTTATCAATACCTGAACGATATTGCATTTTGGTTCTTTCATTTGAAGAGCTTCATGAGTTAAATCTCGATTATAAAAAAACTATATAGGTTCATTTAAAGTTAATATGAAAATTATGTCCAGTTTCTATTACAATAATCGCTTTTCAGTTCTGAAATATAGTATACAACAATGTAAGTAATATACAAAGCATACGGAAACAAAAAACACTAATTATTTATTAATTAGTACATAGTATTAATACAGTATAGTTCAAGATGTCCAGGCCAATGCTTATTAAAATAAGTTTTTCTATTACACTCAAATTACCTCGAAGAACCAGATACACTTTATTACCAAAAAGACTATGAGACCTAAAGGCTCTAACACTTAACAACAAACAAAATATAAAAGATAGGAATGGTAATAGAGACTAGAATTAAATAAATAATTAAAAAATATAGGCAAAAATATATAAGTACACTCATATAAACCTACGCATACATACATATATATACATACACATATATACACATATACATATATATACATATATATACACATATTTATATATATATATATATACACACACACATGCAAACATGTAATACACATATACATATACAAATACAACAATATATATACCTATATATGTACACATATACATGTACGACTATACATATATAAATATACGCATATACATGTATGCAACGTGAATGCATATTCACAACGACGTACATGTACATGTATGAAACATACATATACTCATACCTATCTATGTAACTATAGCTATACACGTATACATATACATATACGCATAAACATGTATATATACATATATACATACACACATATATACATATACACATATATATACATATACATATATACATATACACATATATACATATATATATACATAAACATATATACACATACATATATACATATACACATACAATACATACATATATACATATGTACATAAATGCTCACATATATATACATATACATACATACATATATGTACAAACACTTGTTGATTGAAAAATGTTTAGTTTGGTATAATTATATAACAATAATTATTTGATTATATAATTGGTATTTATTTGTAAGATGTTAAGGGTTCAAGAGAAACGTACATAATGATATCATTATTGAAACTAGTTTAGTACCTAACTTGAAAATTATTTTATTGCTGTTAGTTAGAATAGAGTATATATATAATTCAAAATTTACGAAGCAGACGCAAACAATATTATAGTGTATTATAAAATTAATTTATATAACATGTTGTACACAAATTTAATTACCAAAATTACAAACAATTTCGGTTGACTTAATTTTAATTGCTTATCTACTTTTCTCGTGGATAATTACATAACAAAGTTACACTAAACCCGTAAAATCACATTGGAGGATTAGCAACATGAAGTTTAAAATTTATAACGAGATTATGATTCCACTTTACGACAAGGAGGCACTACATGTACATATAGTCATGCTGCACAAAGTACTCAGTTGCAAATAGCTTCACAGTTCCATTAAAATCTGGAATGGTATTTTGAAAACTTACCAAGAGTCTTCAAACTACACTTAACTTGCAATGAAATGGATCTTGTATGACATAATAGAATATTCGATATCATGAATTAAATTATGAAATGGGGATATGCGCATATTTAAATGGTAATGCACAAATAAATTGAATTTAATGTAATATATATATATATATATATATATATATATATATATATATCATATTGTTAAAAAATAAACTAAATAGATTCTTTGTTACTACTTTTTTCTTTGCAAACCTATTGCATCTTAAGGGGTTATATACAGTTAGGATCTGAACAAAATTATTATCAGATATTATATATATATATATATATATATATATATATTATTTTATTTGCTAAATGTACATAAACTTATGAATACACGCAGAATCTCAGTATTTCCATGTAGACATTTTAAGAAGCCGTCATTTGTCAAAAAACATTATTTTGCTTATTCCTTTGATTAATTACTAGATTTATCAATACAGTAAGTATTAGTAACATCTCTTCAGTTTTTCAATTTCAGATGATTTACTTCAGAGATAGAGCGATCACCGCAAAACGAGTTTCCAAGACGTGTTTTCAGATATCTGATGTAACATTTTTTTAAATAAATATTGTAATTATTTTGTTATTGTATACATTTTTGTATTAATAGATTGAATAGTTTTCTCTAAAAAAATTACAAAAATTGCTTGTTTTCGGCCTTCTAACTGTATATACAACCCCTAAAGTAAAACTTAACTCGTCTTGTAGCATGTGAAAAATCGATAAAAAGAAAATCATTTCGAATCTTCATCTAAATATTTATAACAATTTAAATTAGTATCTACAATTTTATAAATATAAATTATATGAAAATGCATCATTTCGATTTATTTTAGGTAAGTAACTTGTATAAATAATCTGCAATGGAAATGCGATATATAAAATAATATACACACACAAAAATTGATTCTGTTTAAATAACAAATCATTTGCTAAATATTTTTCAATTTATATGGTATATTCAACAAACGTTAAATTTAACTTCCAAAAATGAACAAAATGCAAACATAATTTTTTGAAAAAAAAATGCAATTATTCAAAATAATAATACAGCATAAAGTATTTAAGATAATTTACATGTCATGAGTATCTCTAGCAGATAATTTTTTCACCAATTTATTTACAATAAAATATAAAGACGTCGTTTGTCACAAAAAATATAATATTCGAACAGTATTTCATTTATTGTGCAATATTCAAATATAATACTCAAAATGTAAACATTTCCATGTATGTTTGCACAAATAAAATTACGTATTGCTAATAAATAAGTTTATGTATAATAAAAATATTGATTCAACAAAGTTCAGGAGAATTTTTTAAGTATTTACATCCAATGTATAAAGCATGGGAATATTGAATCATTAAATATACATGAAATACATCAAATGGTCCCGGAGCTTCGGGATATTCCAAATGAAATGAAACTCATCAACATAATGTATTAAAATAAATTATTAAGTAGGAGAAATTTATCTGAATTACGTTGAAAAAATATGCTTACGAATATATAAATATACTTTTATGAGTCTGTATTTTAATAAGTTTAAGTAAATGGACTTGTATATTCCATTTGTGACTTATTTGTCCATTTTGACTAGACATTTTGAAGTACTAAAATTTAATATACAAATTAATTGATATGTCGGGGATAATTATTTAACAAATATTATTTTTTAAACGGAGTCATTTGTATTTTTTTCCCTTTCTCTTTCGTATTTTGTCTTACAAGATAATTAACTACTAATGTTTAACTTACAGCAAAATAAAGTGTTTTGTATACAAGTAGTAGTTATTATTCGAATAAATTTTTTTTTGACTCTTTAAAAGCAATTTGGCCTAACGATCACGTTAATGTAGAGCACTGACTCAATGCAAATGGAAACTTGTTCGAACAAATATACTAAATCTTTCTCACTTTGGACCTTATGTCAAAATCAGTATAGTTTAGCTGTTATGACGACTGTCACTACCGTACCCTGGCACAACCATATCCAGACTCTCCCAAATAAATTATGTAAAGTCATAGAAGAATGTACTAGAAATGTATTTAAAAAAATAATAATTAAAAAATTTATAAGTATTCGCAAAAAATGAATAAAACCAGATATGCCAAAACTACAATGTGTTATAATAAAAACTTTTTTATTATAAAATTTTAGATTTTTTAATAAAACTAGACTAAAAATTACACTATGATGCCAAATTTGGACCCAGACGGTTCAAAATTTCTTAAAACGTCGAGAAATAATAAAATTAGCTAGTTTTTCTAGATAAAATATACAATTATTAAGGAGAAAGAAAGTTGAAAAAAATCTCATAGCAATTTAAAAAAAGTACAATGAAATTATTAGATAATTCTAACTATTTTAATTATATTATGAAATCTTTTAAACCTTAACAGTATAAATAATTTTATATTTTATATCAATATGTACTACAAATTTCATTTAATAATTACTCAAAAGTATAGCAACACTTGCTAGTTAAAAATATTCACTAATATTATTCTGTAAAAAAGAAACAATCATTATTATTATTATTTGCTTTTATTTTATATTAAATCATAATGCTACGGATATCATTTTAATGAAAATACTATTCTTTATTTTGTACTCTTCTTATTTAAATTTTTGTTATTGTTCATTATTGTTACTGGATGTGAAATTATTTAGCAGTTGTTATTTAACAAATTATTTAAAATTATTTAACAAATACTCTAAATAAAAATAAGACGTCTTACTTTCATCATTTTATTAAATTTGTTTAATGCAAGGAAAATTATTAAGGAATAGCAAACGTGTTAGGTCTTTTATAATATTTTTTTTTATTGTTTTTAGTTTTATGTATCATTTTAATTGATTTACTAATGAAAATCCAATTGACTTACTTATAATACATACAAATGATCCAATAATTTATACTATGACAGTAAATCTATTTAAAATCATGCTTGGAGTTAATTTTTTTGTATGTACAAATGTTTAATAATCTAGTTATCGTTGGTAGCAATTTCACTAACAAAGTGGACAAACAAAGTTTCAGTGTTACTATTTAGATTCACTACAGAATGCTCTACAACTTTGTGAGAATTATAATAGAGCTAAGTATATTATACTGAGGAAGAATAAATATTATTCATGCAACTGCTTACGCCACTATGTCACTTTTAATGGTACATTTATTTGCGTCTTTCGCGCGCGTATCGCCCGATGTCTCTGTACCAGGCGAAATTTACGTAAATGCAGAAAAATTATAGTAATGTAAGAGATGATAGATAGTACTATATTTTTCGTTGGTACAACAATAAATTTTTAAGCAACCCCAAGAACGAGGAGAAAAACTATTATCGACAAATTCGATAAAAGCTCTAAAGCGACAAAAGCGATTTGACGCTTTAAATATTTACTCCAATTCTACTTCGTAGAACTTATTTTCAAATCGATTCTCGTAACAGGAAAAAGATCATTGGTATGTTTTATAATTAAGTCAATAAGATTTCCATTAGTAAAGTAATAAAAATAATGCATAAAACTAAAAACAATATACAGAATTAGAATAAAAAAAGAAAGAGCTAACTCGTTTGCAATTCTTGAATTATATTCCTAGAATTTCATTAAAACTTTATTAAAATGATAAAAGTAAGAGAACAAATGATTGTTTTTTGTAAGAAAAATTATAGAAAAAATATCTTGGAAAAAAATTTAATTTTTGAAAAAAAAAATCGGAAAAAGATTTTAGGAAAAAAATTTGAAACAAAAATTGACAAAAAATCTTGAACCGATAAAAAGTTATATAAAATCATGGATAGTCCACAGATTATCGAACTGGAAAATTGATATATATGAAGAAATACAAGTTTTTAAAAAAATATGGATTTTCTTACAAGAAAATTTAAATTTAAGAATCGAAAATTTTTGAAAAAATATCGTGATAAGGAAAATTTTTGAAAAAATATCTTGATAATGAAAATTTTTGAAAAAAAAAATTTTAGGAATAAAATTTTTAGAAAAAAGTCTTAGAAAAAAATTGAGGAAAAAAAATTTTCAGAAAAAATATGAAAAAATAAATTTGGTACAATATTCTGAACAAGTGAATGTTGCTAAGCTTTTGAAAAATCATGAGATGAAATTTGAAGTATTGATATTAAATGTAAAATTATTTATACCGTTAAGGCTTAAAAGAGATTTCATTATATAATTAGAAGTGTTAGAATTATCTAATAATTTCATTCTATACTGTTTAGTTTTCTATGAGATTTGTTTTTCAACTTCCTCCTTCTTAATAATTATATATTTAATCCAAAAAACAATTTTTTTATTTCTCGACGTTTCAATGGATTTTGTATCGTTTAAGTCATAATTTGACATTTCGCCAAAATTTTCTCAAAAACAGTTGCACTAATTTCAAATGTTTGAAAGTTATTCAAAGTAGCGCGATAAGTACTCATATTGATTATTTTTGTGCAATTATCAGCTACGTCATTTCTTTATAAATAGCAGAAAAGAACCACTTTTGAAAAATTGAAAATCATTCAAACGACTGGTTGGAAATTATGGTGACAAAATTTTGGCTATGTTCAGTCGGGCCGTTTCTTCTGGTGAAAAATTTCACAAAAAAGAAATTTGTTTTCACAAGATTATTGGAACGTAGCATGACAATAGAAGTCCAAGCGAATATCTTAAAATATTATAATCCAAGGAAAAGTGGTTTAACTATAAATATACATTCATGTTTAGAATTTAGAACAAGCTGCAGTTTTAGGACATACAATGAATCTGTTGAGAAATCAACTGGAAAACGAATTGATTAGTTTTTCGTGAAACAAAAACTTTATTTTCCAATTTTATCTAAATTTCTAATTCTGAATTTTTAATTTTTATTGATTAGTTTAGGTATCAGAAAGTTTATGCAACTTTCGCCTTATGGTAAAATTCTACTTACACAAAGTATTTCGTACATTTTATTAAAAATTAAGAAAATAAGCAAACGTAATAATTGTTTCATGATAAAATTGTAATAGTGTATGTTCGAGGTGTAGCTAGACTTTTCAAAAACTATTTGATGGTATTTTTCGTAATGAATCATATACATGATCTTTCAAACGGTGTAACCAGACTTTTTAAAAACTATTTCATGGTATTTTTCGCAATGTTACAGTTTTAGTTTTCTATGACATTTATGTTTGTGTGTGTGCCTACATAAAGTTAAAACATGCGCCTAATGCAAAAGCTTATTATGCGGGATTAGAAGTCCCTTTTAGGGACAAAATGTGTCAAAGTGCAGGAACAGGCGTGAAGAAGTGTATTTTGCGAAAAACCGTCTTAGGCATGATCATTACATGTAATATAAATGAGTCAAAATTATTAGAGTTAAATTATGCATTATGTTTATTTATTTATATACACATGTATAACAAATAATGTATAGTGATTATTATTAAATTATGCATTTTATTTATTCCTTCTATATATAATGAGTCGTTTCCTTAAGAGAAATTGCCAAATACGTTATGACCTAGCTGCGAAGAAAATCGCAGGATTTCCATTTCAAAGGTGGAAAACTTTTTGCCGAAATATATCTTACGTCTCGCATAAATCACGCGAAACTTTTCGCAAAAAGTCCCCCGTTTATATCGTTTACTACATTCGAGCCTAACAGAGCGTTTAGGAAATATAACGGATTGGAAATAACCAACGAAGCGGGTAACAGATATACATTTTAATCGAACGATACCACAGACAGAACGAATGTATTATCCATTTTAGGTGAAAATTGTTACAGATTTTTTTTAAAGTTTTACTTATATATTGTGCATAAAAAGGTAAGGTCACATTTAAACAGCCATTGCGTCAAATACACATAATAAATAAATACATTTTGCTAGATTCAATGTTAGTTTAACAAGTAAACAATTCTATATTTTTAATGACAATGATGATTTCCTAATACTAAGACTGGGCGTGTATCATCATCAATCAACTAAAATATAATAAAATTGAACATTGAATACAGAAAAGCCGAAATAATATATAAAAAAAAAACTAATTGAACGTGTTATTTTGCCTTAAGGAAAATTGCAAAAGCTGCCCGATAGATGTAATCATTAATTTAATCAACCGAAATTGAGATTCAGATGTTTAGATAATATTTTTAACTATTTATTTCAAATGAAAGTTTTTGCTTTTACTTATCTAAACCTTGCTATTTGCAATTGATATCTCAAATACATTTACAATATCTGTAATTATATTAAATATAGTGCACAGACACGTGCTTGTATGTCCTAATATTGAAGCCCCTTATTCCAAATTTTAATGAATTCATATATTCAACCAACTTTCATAGGACTGTTTAGTGCATGAACTTTATCGCCATGTCAAGTTTCATGAAAATTGTCATTTTTTTAAGGAACTTATTAACTAAAATTATTTTGTGAAATATTAAGCATCTGCTATAAGAAAAAACTGCACGATTACATATATCATGTATGTAGTCTTGGATATTAGTAAATTATTTGAACCAAGTAACATTATTTACACAACTAGAGAAGTTTTGTAGACCGTTCACCTACTTTTTTGCTAATTCCAAAGTCATTCATACATATGAAAATGTAATCTTATTATTGATGATTATAATTTGTACTTCTAATTCAAGAACTAGTAATAATTTACAAATTCAATAGTATAGAGTGGCCCATTTAAAAATTGGAATTTATCGATAGGAACTCGCCTGTAGGCCACACCGTGGGGAATTCTAAGTTGCGATATATGGGAAAAAACTAAGAATTTTAGACCTTTCTAACGATGTATAATACTTTATGTTTTTTTGCAGAAATATCTAAACCGTAAGATCACTAGATCAATATTTTTAACTTCCCGTAGGGTAAGTTATAGTAATCGCAAAAAAATCGAAAATGAAAATTTTTATATATCTTTACGTTTCAAAGGTTTCTGAACATTTTGGCATACCTTAGAAAAAATGGATGTATGTGTGTGTGTGTGTGTGTGTGTATGTGTGTGTGTATGTGTGTGTATGTGTGTGTGTATGTATGTACGTGTGTGTATGTATGTGCGGATACAAATTTTCGTCGACGATTTCAGGAACACGGATCAACCGATTTGAATAATTCAAAAAACATTCGATTCGTATTGATAAGGAGACGTGCTGATTAGTTTTTGGCGAAGGCAGGTCTAGCCGTTCCGAAGATACGGGGCAAAAAGTGCCGAAAACGGTAACTCAGTTTTTAAGAGAACGGATCGCCCGATTTGAATAATTCAAAAAACATTTCACTTGTATTGACAAGATGAAAAATCGATGAAATTTTCATGAAGGTAGGTCTAGCGGTTTCGGAGATATGGAGGAAAAAGTTAAAAAATGAGCCATTTGGCGGTCAAAAATGATCATTAGACATATGCACATCAAATTATCAGATATTTTATAGAGATTTTAACAATAAGTATACATTTTGTCAACATTCCTATGGGTTCCGTACCAATGCTTATGCGTTAGACAGCGACGCGGCGCTTACGCGCTTTATATTTTGTGCCTATGCAGTTAAAGCAGTACGATTGCTTTGAAAAAAAGTTCAGATCTTCCACAATATGTCAAAATAAATAATTTTTTTTTTTCAAAAAAAAAAATTAAAAAAATTTTTTTTTTTAAAAAAATTTTTTTTTTCAAAAAAAAGTTATTTCTTGTCCAATTTATAGTTTCCCAAAAATCTTATTTTTTCAAAGTAATTTTTTTTTCAAAAATGTTAATCGTTTTTAAAAAAATTATAATTTTTGGTACGGGAAGTTCCAGCAATTTGCCTTAAGGCACGATGCCTTAATTGCCTTAAGACAGAATTCCACTTACAGCTAGTTTTCAAACAAACTATATATTTTTTTTAAATATTTCATAAAAAAAATCCTCCACTATAGGTGTCTTTGCGGTTTCATGAAGGAATGTATTGATAAGCAATGCAATTTTATTACACATTTTTGTTTTAACTTTTTTATGTGAACTTAGTATAGTATGCACATATTTTGAGAAATTAAAAATGTTTTAATTTTTTTTCCTAATTCCAAGGCAATTGATATATGTGAAAATTTCATTATTATTATTAAATGATGGTAATTTTTGCTAAATATTAGTATAGTATTTGTACACAACAGTACTAAAAATTAATTATTCAAACAATTACTATAATTTTTTTTAGAAATGTTTCGTATACAATTCTCCACTAAAAGGTTCCCTTGCGGTATGTACATATTTTGAAAAATTAAAAATCTTTTAATATTTTTCACTCAATTGTTTTATAATTAACTTCTCGTAGGGTAAGTTATAGTAATCGAAAATGAAATTTACGTTTTTGGCAAAGACAAGTCGAATCGTTTCGAAGATACAAGACAAAATGTGCCAAAAATGTTAATTAATTTTTTGAGATAACGGAGCGTCCAATTTGTATGATTCAAAAAACATTTTATTTGTAAAAAATGCCATTTGATTTGGGCAAAAATCATCATTAGACATATACACATCAAATTATCCCATATTTTATGGATATTTTAATGATAAAAACACATTTGGTTTACTTTTCTATAGGTTCTGTACCAATTTCGTTTCTACGCAGCTAACGTATCGCGATTGCTTTGAAAAAAAGTTAAAAATTTACAAAACATTTCAAAGCGTGAAAAAATCAAAATTTTCAATAGGGTCATTTTGTTTCAAAAATTTCAAAAATCTCAAAAATCGATTTTTTCAGAGCTCTAGAAGAAAATTGAATCTTTTTTTTAATTTTCAATTTTTGGTTCGGGAAGTTCCAGCAATTTGCCAAAAGGCACGATGTACCACTAGTTATTATTAGTGTCTATTTTAAAACCGCTTAATGATAAATATATAGTCATAAAACGTACTATATAAATAATTGTTACAATATTTGATTACGTTAATTTGTTTTTAATTCGACGAACTGTTGTCTTTTTATATAAAATTATATATATATATATATATATATATATATATATATATATGATACAATTTGATAAGATTGTCGCACAAATTATCAATCAACAAGCAAGAAAGCGTTCGAGATCGTCGAAGCTAACATCAACCTAGTTTATTATTTAAGTTGGGATTCGCACGGAAATTGATTAACCGTTCAAATATTTCCGTCTAAGGTAAGGTAAGGCAAGGTAAAAGGTCTAGGGAGATATTATGCAACGTACATTTTATACGAAACGATATTATACCAACGAATTAATGAATTATTCATACAATAAGTACAACTTTTGAAAGAGGTAATGTTCGAAGCGCATACGGTGTGCAGCTCAACCAAAGATAGATTACCTAGTTCTCCGACAGATGCGACCGAAATCAATTCGAAACGGAAATATTTTATGGAAAACGTTTATTTTATATATTTGTAGAGAGAAGTTTAGATAAATATTTTTAAAAATAAGCATGCAATGTATTCCAAAAGTTGCTGAATGTTCAGTACAAGTAACAATAAAAAAAAATCTGCTCCAATAAAAGTTCTATGTGAAGACAAAATTATTTTTCTTATATCTATTTACTCCGTAAACACTTTTGCAATTTTTGTGTTGTTTTAAGTCTTATATATTGACTCTCTTTATTTTCTTTTTCAATGCTATCATATGCAATTCGTTTTCGTTCTTATTTTCTCATTCAATAAAAATTCTGCATTAATATTTTCGCAAAACATATGCAATACAGATTTCTTCCCTCTTTTGAATCGAGTCCAATAATATTCTTTCCTCTCGTATAGTCTCAATGAAAGTTATTACAATCTTTCGAAACATTTTATGGGAATTGTTTTCTGGTATAATTTTTTCAAATTTCTTCGAATAAAAACATTATTGTTATACTAAATAAAAAAAACCGTTTTCGTAACTTATAGTATAGTATATTATATTACAATTATAATTATATTATAAATATGTTTATAAAGAAATTGAAGCATATATAATTGCTCCACAGTGATATGCAGGAAATATAGAAATTTTATCAGAAAATTATTCACATATACTAATGAGGCGAGGTGATTACACTAAGAATATTCGAATATAAGTTATTTCATCCTTCGAAACTTCGTTGGTCTATTTTGTGCGAATTGTTTTCTATCACTTTTTGAATTTCTTCCATGAAATCAAAATCTTTATACTAGAATAAAATCAATTTTTACTATCTCACTTTCACAAAATTCTTTAGCAAACTTTCGAACTTTTTGTTTATAGACAAATTTAAGCATAAACCACTAAAATTGTATCATTGTGATATGTTGGAAATATGAAAAATGTATCAGAAACTTGTTCACATCTCATGTTCACGTATTTGATATTGAAGAGAATATAGTAAAATAATATATCTTTATAATGTAAAAAATATATACCACAAAAATTATAATGCAGAACGGGGCAAAAAGGTCCAATTTGAATTTGAGAAATTATATTGTAAAAACCAAATCGCTTATACAACAAATAACACGTATCAAACAACTATCTGACTATGTTCAGTAAAACTCCTTTTTAAACTTACTTTTAATTTTAAGGGGATTTTACGAAATAATAGCTACATTATTCAACCAATGCAAAATATGAATTTCATGGGTACATTATTACAGAGATAATACTGTATTTCGTCAGAAATATCATCAGCAGAGTTGAAATAACTATTTATTTAATTTATCTATTGTAAAATAGTTTTTTTTAACTGAATTTACTTTTTTATTTACTATTTGTTCTTGTTTAAACTTCTGCCAGGGTCGGTCCATTTTACCCTACCAACGTGTGAGCTTTTATAAAGGTTATATAAAAAAAACTTAAACTTAAAATTAACAATATATCATATAAAACAATTAAATGGCGTATACTTAAAAATCATATTAAGGTAACTTAAACTAAATAACAGTGCTCACAACCAAAACAAAACTAACAACGAAAGAAAATACTTATGTTATGGATTTTGAAACATATGTAATTTTTTCCTGATAGCAATGCCGTAAAAAAGGTAATAGCTAGTTATACAAATTTTTCCCTCTACTTTCAAATATTGTTGTTAAAAAATCTTAACCTTTCTTGGTTGTAAGATCGCGATCCTTCATGACCCGCTCCACGTTATCCTTACAATTAGTATAATGCATAATAAATTACAAAAAACATCTTATATTTCATATGCAAAGTGTAGTATTACTCTTTATATGAACAAGCTATAGCTGGGTAAATTTTGTTTTTTCATATATGATTATAAGAATATAAAATATATATATATATATATATATATATATATTACTTTGTACATCTGGTGTAAATATTTTAACTAGCTTTTCCATTTCCTAGAAGTTTTCTGTGGTCACTTCACCCATATCGCCTAGATTCGAATTACATAGAAAACGTGATCTCATTAAAATTGTGTAACAGATGCTACAGGGAAAAAAACTGATACTCAGGAAGAATACTCAAATAAGAGATATATAAAAATACGTAAAATCTCTCATTTCTTATTATATTAATGAAAATAAAGATAATTTAATTGTTTGTTATGCATTATCAATGGTGAATCATAAAAACTCATCGAAGTTTTTAATTTTGCCGTGCAATTGAGCGATTCTAATCAGAATCTGTGCTGAAACATATGTATGTACTTTGGTAATAGGTAGCTACTGATTACAGTTGACGTCTGCACTTAAATAAAATACATTCTTAGAACACAAAATGTATGAAATGAAATAGGTTAAACAAATGAATTTAATTTATATACTTTCAGATATTTTAAGTATGTTTGAAAGCAATCAATTGGATATTATTTTGATTAATTTTTCATGAAAACAAGAATGTTATTTTCGAAATAAACGGTTGAACTTTTTATCTGAATAGCTGAATGGAATTCTAATTAATTAAGCTAATTATGTATAGGAATCGGTATGTTCTTCCAACTTGCCTTAAAGCTACTTACTACTAGTTTTTATTTCATGAATAGATGAAAGATTTTCATTTATTATCAATATTATTAATTAAGCATAATGTTATTAATTATGCCTAAATATCAAAATATTTGCAAGTAGTATATTGATCTATCTATTAATATTTAGAACAAAGGGCTTGCACATAAAGGTGGAAGCTTTGGTCGATATAAATAACGACCAATATGAGTGTTTTTGAATATAATACAAGGTTATAAATTTCGTGGTACTTCGTGAGCTAAACCCACATATGAAAATAGTGAAACGTATATCATGGCAGTGATATGAAATACGAGTATGTGCAAAATGTCGCGTAATCCGTAGTTGAATTTTGAAAGCTATGAGAGTGATAATCGATTGTAATAACCATATTCCGATCTAGATCTGTCGAAAGTAATTGATGTAATCATTTTAAAATTTTATATGCACACATACATGTAGTAATATAAACGTAGAAAATTGGAAATTATTATTTTGGGCTATGCTTTTCGTTGAACTATGAATGTAAAATTTTTAAAATCGGTCTGCTTTGAGGGCCCTTACTTTTAAAAAAATGTTCTAATTTTGTTTGCAAGGATTTAATCAGGATTTCAAGACGGTAAAATACTTGAAAATTTTATTATTAAAAAATTTTCAGTAATAAAAATGCAAACCTTTTTTCTAATTTTTTTTAAGACAGTTAAGATCATCACTACCACTCCGTTTGGATTTGATATCCAGGTCTGGGGCACCCCCTGCATATTCTTTACATAGTTTAACAATTTATCATAAAAAATTACAAATTTAACCATTCATAGCCAATTACTAACGCACCATCATCAATACAATCAAATTGACTGCAATCAATATCCAACAATGAGTTCCACTAAAGCTTTTTTTGCAACAGGTACATAATGCCCTATTATTTTTTCATTTCATTACAATGGTACTACAGTTTGCGCGTTCAACAACCCGATACTAAATTATCAGCAATTCATTATTGAGCTTTTTCCTATCGTTATATTCTCATTCAATATAATTTATGTGAATAAATATACTATAAATAATAAGCATCATTTAATACGGATTAGAAACACAGACAACGCGAAAAGTTGAATAAAAGTATTTGGAAAATGGCATAGATGTCAGAAAGGAATGAAAGAAGTTACAAAGGACATTAACTTGATCTATTTAAGACAAAATACGACAATATCAATTAGAAAATGTGTTTGAAAAATATTGCATTGGTAGGTGCAATTGTGCTTTTACATTTCCACAACCGTATGCACTCAATTATGTGTTTTGTAAACAAAGTACTATGTGCAATTAAGCTCCGACTATGGGTTGTCAGATTAATTAGTACAAAAATTAGCGGGTTCGAATAAAAAAAGGATTTGCATTCGTTCCGGAAACTAAATCCGGACCCAAATGAGGTTTGAAACATAATATTATATTGGGACCGGCTGCAGGTTGATGCAAAATCTGTTAGCAAAGTACTTCAATTGACTTAAATATAAGTTAGACACATTAGCATTTAATAAGTAGCATGATAATTATCAAAACATAGATTGGGTACATCAGCTATCAACTCTTCCATTATGAGATAAACAAATTACTTCGAATTTTAAGTTACAATGAATTTGTTTTTTTTGTTTCAACAGCAATCAGAGTACTCAATGACTTGTTCTATAAGCTGTTTGTTAAAAACTTATTGGTAGCCAAAAGTTTAGAAAATCAAAATGCTATAGTAATTGTTCAAACGTCTTTTCGTTTTATTATATTGGCCATAAAGGTGACAAACTTCAGGGCATCAGTCTTTACACGGAATGGTTGCTAGCCCTGGTAGAGGGGGTAGCGGAGTGTTTTATTTGAACTAGTTATTCACTTCTAAAAGTAAAGTCCGCGAAACAACATGTATAGTAAGTAATAAATAAATATATCTTCTTTCATTATAACTTAGTGACAAATCAGTGATTGTAATTAGAACTGCAACAAATACATAATTAACAAACAAATCAGTGTTTAATACAGTCCACAGCTACAAGGGTTAAATTATAACCCAACAACTTGAATTATTAAGGAGAGTTTACAGTAATAGTCAGGAGACTTATTTTTTATCACCTTACATATTGACGAAAATATGCAGATGGATCGATCCCAAGATTCAAAAACGAACATACAATATCCCTGTCATAGATAAAGACAACCGTGGGTATCCAACCAAGCGTGTGCATTTTATATCTTTAGAATGAAAGAAAATATATTTCGTTATTTCAAAAAATAATTCTGGGCTTTCTCCCAGGTTTAGTGGTGAGGTTTTAAGTCTATTACGAGAAGGTTTCAGGTTAGAAAACTAGAGTCTGTTATATCAGGCTGTAGTGATACTGGTTTTCACCTAAAATTATTGGTAGAAATATGAGTAAAAAAATATTTCTTTGTATTACAGCATCAAATTAAAAATCATCATTTTTGGAGAAATTCTATAATAATAAAATGTATCAAGTGAAGATGAGCTAATCTGTAGAATGCCTTCTAAAAAAGACATCTAGTGAAAGATAAATCATCATAATAGCTTTTAGGACTTCTGATCGCTGTTCCAAATAAAACAGAAACTAGTCGCGCATGGCATCGTGCCATGTAAAATTTCTGGTACTTCCCGTACCAAAAATTATTTTTTTAAAAAAGACTTTCATTTTGTTTTGATATTGTGGTCAAGATTTAACCACGACTTAAATGTCTTAAACTTAAAAATACACGATTAATGTATAAATATAAATACCTGTAACTTATAACTGAGAGAATAGCAAAAATAACGAGAGGAGAAGGTTGTAAAGTCAATATCAAAACATATCGTAAATTAAATCGTTGTTTTATTCACTTTTCTTATGGTGCTAGGATATTCATAATTTACAGTTCGCTTAATATCTAATTAATCAGAGTGATCCGAGTGAAAAATGAAAAAATTAGATTTTTAAAACTTCTAATTCTTAAACTTCCAAACTCTTAATTTGATAAATTAAATACCAGATAATTTGATGTGCATAAGTCTAATGATCATTTTTGACTTTTTTTTGATTTTGACTCATAAAAATTTAATCATTTCTTAATTTTATTAATATAAACATAATCATTCAAAATCAGAATCATTTCAATTGTACACTCTATTATATCATAAACGGAATCATCATCTTTGGCAGTTCTTGTCCAGTATCTTCGATATGGCTGGACCTGCCTTTGACAAAAACTAATCAACACGTCTTCCCATCAGTACAAATCAAATGTTTTTTGAATTATTCAAATCGATTGAACCATGTTTACAAAAAATGCTCGACAAAAATTTGTATCCGCACACACACATACACACATACATCTATTTTTTGTAAGATATGTCAAGATGTTCAAAAACCTTTGAAACGTAAAGATATAAAAAAATTTCATGTTAGATGTTTTGATGATCATAACTTATAGTAATAACGATTACTATAACAATTCTAGTATATCTAGTTATATAAACCTGATGAAATTTTATCTAATTTAATAAATCTTATACTAAATCCAGTTAGCTTACATTAATTACATTTTTAATATGATTGGCAAATGAAGAAAGTTCAAAATTTTAATATACAGTAGAACCTTATCCGGATCTCAGTTATACGGATTCGCGATTATCTGGACTATCAATCGCGACCAATTTATATATATGTAAATATCTACAATTCGAACTTTGCATGATTGATGCTGCAGTTTAGTATATGTATGTAATGTAATCTCATAATCAGAAAATATATACGTACATACATAAGAAAGTTTCAAAATCTCAATAAACATTATTTTTGATGATATCCATGTATGTATTTGTTATTTTTAATAAATACACAACATTATTCTTTATACATTTGATTATCCGGAATTTTGATTATCCGAATGCCTATAGACAACAATCCATTAGTCCGGTTAATCGAGGTTCTACCATATTATTTATAATGCTAAAAATATAATATAGATAATTATATAGACATAGACATCGGATTTGAACAAAAACAAAAATGTCATGACATTTCTACAATTCTTGTAATCAATAAATTTTAATATATTTTTATACATATGAAAATTATCTTTTATAAATTTATCCATTCCCTCAATATAAGTCTATTTTATAATTTTCGATCTTGATAAAATTGCCACAATTGCAATGAATGTGTTAAAATCCTCGCTCGAGTATCGTTCGTTTCCGGAGCGCGTTCTTCGAGTCACTTCTGGTGCCCTTGAGAACGCCGTTATTGACTTAATATTCATGAGGGGCTGACCGCCGTTGCACACACTGATTCCTCAGCCTAACCCCCATTTTCTGTGCAAATATGTGTACCCATATGATGTAATAATTGATACGAGAGGCGACGACATGGATTAGGTAAATAGATAACTCATGAATATATTTATTGGCAATATCAAATGAAAATATTTTGATGTTAAAAGTATTAACGTGAAGCATGTTAGTACATATGACCTATAGAATGTCATAGCAAAAAAAAAACAAATTTTGAGTAAGATTGTTTAGTTTAATGTTATACAATATTCGACGTTGTTTTAAATATGTTTTTTATTCCCAATATAAATTACACTTTTTAATTATATTTAAACATTTTGTAATAAGAATGATACTTTTAATTAAATTGACTTTCAAAATGCTATCCTGTAGTAGACCGTATATCAATATACAGTATATAAAAAAGCTATATTATATAATTTGACTAAGAAAATTTCACAGATTATAAGCATATTTCTAATAGTAAATAGAATATAATCTAATCAGTTAATTCAAGAAGTCTGCACGTCACCGATCAGAAATTACGTGTTTTATAAACAGTTTCGATGATTGACTTAGATAACTAGATGGGTTTTTATAGATGGCAACCCAAACAGTCCTATTTTTACGTGATAAATTTTTATTATCACAATTTCTTTAATACTGATAAAATTAATTAGTTTTTGTGATATAGCATATAATGAAACAACAATTTACTATTAAAAGTAAAGGAATTTAATATGGCTAAATGTTGATAAAAATTGAAAGTGATGCAATATTATTCAAATCTATATCTTGGACTCACCGCATGCCAAATTAAATAAAACACTAAATGTCCACTATCTATATATTGATTAAAATACTGAATTGCCACAAAATAAAAATTTCTGTTATGTTAAACCATCAGCAGACAACAATCAGCAATTAACAATCAATCCTATTAGGTTTCTTTTAACTAATAAATAATTGTCAAGAAAACCAAAAATTGTTTGACATCTTTAGCAAATGATTTATAAATGTTTAAATTGTAAAATGTACTACAGAGAATTATGTGCAAACATTGACTAATTCGAATATGTGACCAAAACTTTTCCTGGTATTTATAATAAATTGCTAACTCCTTCTGTACAAAGACATGTTAAAACCAATTTGGACGTACGGAATACAGCTTTGAGGAACGGCGCGCAAATCCATCATCGCCATTTTTCAAAGATTTCAAAAGAAATTATATTAATGTCCCAAATTGGTTGGTTCATACAGATTTGAACATAAACACAGTTTAGGAAGATATTCAAAATTCAGTCTGAGATACCAGGATAGAATACACAACCACCCAAACATCATGGCGAAAAACTTGATAAACAACCATGCCATTCAGTTCAGAAGAAAACGGCCCCTTTTTGATATTTTTCAGTAATCATATAATATGTACAATTACACGTAGGCTTTATTTAATTTTTTTTACATCAGGACTACATCTATAAGCTAAACATATCCAACCCAGAATCGGATCACCACTGGGTGACCTTTTTACCTTTTTACCTTTTTTCCTTATTTAATAAACCATTAAAATTACTGAATGTTGTTTATAACGACATATTGTAATTCATAAATGTAAATAAATGTAAATAAAAAAAATATTATGAATTGCTGATAATAAATTACCTTAGATAGTTCGCCTTATATAGTTTTAGTTGAAAATGTAATTGTTACTAGTATCAAAAATTATTTTCACATTATTCTAAAACGTATCAGTATTCAGTCTGCGCCCCTCGGACTATCGACCGCATGAATGTATGGTGTATGTAAGTGATAAGGTTCGGATCAGATGGCATGAGTCAATGAACACGCGATTTGCCGAAGTAAACTTGAGGCGGTTCACATGAGCGCGCACGATTTTCGAAATTGCACGTGGTTGCCGCACCTACGATGAATTAAGCCATGCGCGCGATTAACATTGGCTAAAGGTCAAGAACTATTTAAATTGTGTACGATATTTATATAATTAGTTTTTTGCTATATCGAATTACATTTTTAGTTGTTTATATAAATATAAATTCTATATGCTGTTTGTTTACATGTGCATTTGAAACGTACTAATCATGATTAATTAGGAAGCAAAACCAGTTTGCAAGAATGAAGCATGATTTTTAGATTAATTAAAAAAATGTAATGGAAAACAACAACAAAGTATTAATATTTTGTTTATGTATTACATATGAATATATATTGGTAAATGTGGGCCTCTATCGAGAACTCTTTTTTGCTCCAAACATGAATGTACCAGTAGATGCAAAATTCAGAATAAACGGTATACATTTTATGTTAACATATTTCAGCCAATAGGTCAAATTAAAAATCAGTATTCAATTTATATATGTATTAATTATATTAGTTTCAACACTTGATGGGTGTCATTTTCCAGCAATGTGTTCGGAGATCATAGTTTTAAATTGTTTGGAATTTTTTGATTTATAGATATGCTGACCTTTTTTCTTATAAATATTTTGGAAACCCTCTTCTGTGCAAAACATTGGAATCGTTACATTTCATTTAGTAAAAGGAGTCTGTATTTTTTTCTTCCACGACTTCAGATTAGATTGTTAAAGTATAAGCATTATTTTGCCTACTTAGGCAATGTGTTCTTACATTTAGTTTTTGATTTATGTTATTAGTTATGTGTCGTTTTTACTTTTTAAGCATTATTTAAAAAGAACTATCATTAGTGTTTCAAGTCTTACTTTTTGTGATGGTTTGTTTCATGTTTTCAGTTTTAAAATTTCCAAGACCCAAAGAAAAAATTACAGGCTCCGTTTGCAAAGTGAACTGTTACGACTGCAATGTTTGTTATATTGGAAAGGGTTCCCAATATTTTTATGAGAGAATGGGTCAGCATATTTAGGAATAAAAATAATACCACACAATTTAAAACTACGTTGATGATACCCATCGAGTGTCGAAACTAGTAAAATTAATACGTAAGAAATAACATGTATCATATAATATCAACGTCAATATAACCACACACACACACACACACACACACACATATATATATATATATATATGTATATATATATATATGTGTGTGTGTGTGTGTGTGTGTTTGTGTGTGTATCAAAAAATGTATAAGCAGGTCATTGCATACACAACAAGAAAATAATAAGACGATATGTATCTATTGTAAAAAAACATGCAGAGAGCAATATATATCTTGTTGATTGCGGTTGATGGGCAATCCCATTTTTTAATTGATTAGCCTCGCTTTTGTAAAACTAATATAACAATAATTAAGATAAAATACAAGCTCAATTAAGCAGTATTGGCTTTATGTAAGAATTGACTATTGAAACCTTATTGCTATTAAAATACAAAAGAGTATTATATAATAAGTGTACATTCCTTTGAAGGTAATTTGCGTATTAAATTATAATTATACCGTTTTATCAATTCCTATAATATACCACAAAAAATCCACTTTACTGAAATATTAAACTTTCACCTTTACTATGTGAAATTCAAAACCTAAAAATGAAAGGTTATCCTTATTTCACTATTGGGTATAAACAGCATTTGCAATTTCATCAAAATCGAATAATCTCGAATAACTGCAAATGTCAAAATGTTACCATTAAAATTGAATCACGCAAAATCTTTGCGCACACACAAATCGTGCAAATCCTAAACCTGAGTACTTTCGTGTCAGGCTGGTAGCGCCAAAAGGTCAACTCGCCATCGCTCCCATTTGCCGATATAAATTGTTGAAGGGCTGGTGGATATAATAAGACTGATGTATATAAGACACTTGAAGAATCCGAGAAGATTGGTACACTTCTATGAATATACAGAAATAAACGACAATATAGAGTATCCATAACAGATATTTAGGTAAGAAATTGCAAAGATATTATTAATTATTGGTATATATAATTTTACATGTATAACGTTGTGAACCTATATTTTTTAAAATTATACCAACCAGAAATAAATATCATTTTCCGTATGTATTTTGTATATAAAAAGTGGAACTGTTCATATTCATTCTTTCATCTTTCTCAAACAAATTCATTTTGGATAGTTTATTGTGCAAATTTTGCAAGAATAAATGTTCGACATAATCGTGATTTTTTAAATATCAAAATTCATTTACTCATGGTGGTTTATATGAAAAAAATTTAATTGCATCATAAAATATTACATAATATAAATGTAAATAACATGAACACATATGATCTATTCATATCAATGAAAATTAATTTTTACGAGCTTATGTGAAATATTTATTGTTGCATACCCAACAGCTATTTGGATTTTCTTCCATTTCTTAAATAGGTAGATCTTTAGTAGGAGAGTAATATTTTGTAGTGCAAGTAGCTTCCTACTTCACCAAAATATTGTTCTTAGTTTTGAAATATATTTGACAATCACTGTGCAGGACCTGAATGAGCTTTTTCTTATTAATACTTGAATAACCGCCAGTATCGTCTCTCAAATATATAAATTATTTTTGTAATGAATGTAACGGATAATTTTATTTCGTTATTTTAAATAAATAATATAATAATTAACATGTTTAATCATCTACATAAATTCTGCAATGATGTTTCCTCTCTACCTAATACATCATTTGTCTCTGGTTTAAATTGTTCTTCTTTCTCGGTATATATATTTGTTTTTATTTTTCAAAAAAGCTATTATCTGATGAAGGTTTTTACTTAGTCTTTAAATTCGATAATATTCTTAGTTATCCTTTTTTCTTCTTTAAAATTCAAATCTCATTCCTATAGAGTCACCGAGTCAGTTTTTAACGCTGAATGTTTAGATTGTGACATATGTTATGTTGGAGCTTCAAATATATTAGAAATAGATCAAAAAGTTCTAAACGGTATGAAACAATGCATATGATAAATGTCAAACGTTTTCCATAGATCATTCTATTATTTAGATGTAGAGAGAAAAATGTTGATCTTTGAAGAATTGCTGAATCTTGTTTTATTGTTCTAAATTGTCCCTCTATAAACAAACAAAGCTCTTTTTGCTCACTTTCTGAAAGTTATCCCAAAATATAAATAATGTTTGTAAATCTGGTTTATTCCTTTACCCCTGACTACTCTCCTCTATAACTACATGCTTAACATGTCAACCTTGTTTAGTCTTAATTGTCCACATGGTCTCTCGTGGTAACATAACCTCAATTTTTAAAAATATATTCAAGCAGTTTGTTAGCTCGAATGGATTTTTTCGATAGATTAATTGCATTAGTTCTGATTTAGTTTTAGTTTTTTTCCTAGTCTAGTAGATATACTCATAAATCTGTATCTTTGTATTAAATACTTTGATTTTTAGGTGAATGATGATCACATCAAAATGTTTGTTTCATAAATGAATAATGAAAATATTAATTAATTATTCAAATGCAAATTTTGTCTTACTATTTATGTATTTATTTGTACAAATCTGGCATCAAAATAGTTAAGTTTTTATTATTTATTAATGTATTTATATGTTAGTTACGCTCACGCGTGTACATACACATATGTGTCGAAACAATTAAAAGCAAATTTCGTGCTAAATTTTCCATATTGAATTTCATAACTTAATTTTATAACTCTCTGCTATGAATGGCACGGTAACTTATTATATGCTACTCTTCCACACAGCGCACTACTACGTGTTTGAGCTTGTTTTGAATTCAGTTTGATTATAAATTTATTCGATATAAACTAATTAGCATATTTCCTAAAGCATAACACAATATTCTCTAAATTATAATTATAATTTTGCATAGAGATTATTATCAATGTTTATTGTCACGCGCTGCTTTATTGTTTGCTCTTAACGGATTATGTATATGCATTCACACGACGTGTAAGTATTGTTTGCTTAGGGTTACACAGGATCACAGGAATGTTGTCTATTGTGAAATTTCCGCACACTATTATAATATTATTGATTCGTGATATCAAGCATGTATTTTATAATGCCACCCAGAGTTCGGTTATGTTTGGAATACACTACTAAATTACATTACCTACTTGTTTTAATTTTGCTCCTATAAACAAATTAGTTTTTTAAATCTGCAATGCAACTGATTTTTATTTTTAAAAAAAAAAAATTTATGTTATTTCTGATGTTTTGTGGCTTTGTGATAAAACCTTTGGCCCTTCCATCCAAAGATTTCAGATTCAATACCCACTTCGTACAGATTTATATGAAACATTAGGGAGGACTATGGCAGTTGTGCCAAGGTACGGTAGTGACAGTCGTCATAACAGCTAAACTATATGTACTGATTTTAAGATAGGGTCCAAAGGGAGCAGATGAAGTATGTTTGTTCGAACAAGTTTCCGTTGTTGCATTGTGTCAGTGCCCCACCACTAACATGATCTGTAGACCGCATTGCTTTTAACGAGTCAGAAGTAAGTTTTTATGTTAGATTTTTTTAATAATAACTGTTACTTGTATACAGATAGTAGTTAATTATCAGTAATTAAATTTTGCATAAATAATCTAGCACGGTCATAACGATGATTTGTTTTCAAAAGTGTGCATCGGATACGGTTGTGACAAATTTTGTGGGTACGGTTGTGACATGTTTTACGTATTGTGTCTTTTCAGGTGAAAGACTAAATATGTAGAAAAAAATCTAAACTAAAACTAAAATAAAACACGTAGAGAGAAAGAAAAAACACGTAGAGATAAACACGTAGAGAAAAAGAAAAAGCGCAGGTGATTGTCACCATTATAATGATGATTCGAACTAGATCTCAGTATATAAATTTAAATTACCGTAATATTTTGACTGATTAGTAAACTGATGATTAGTAGTTAACATTTTTGACTGATTTCAAAAAAAAAATTTATAACAAAACTACTCGTGATGATGACTCATTAATTATAAGAAGAAAAGTGATCTATTGTCTCCCCTACTGATATTGGCTTTCACCTAAAATTTTTTTCATCTAAAATATGCCTTCAAGTGAAAATATAATAGTTTTAACTCTGTAATTCGCTAACAAAGCAGATTTTCAAATAAGATTGTTGAAAATAGCTAACCAATACAATTTTTAAACGACTTGTAATAAACTACATCACAAGAAAAAGCCAACTACAATACCTGGATTCAGATAAACAATATCTGGTTTTTGGCTAGGTCAAATATTATATATTAAAACTATTGATTCTTTAATAATTTATGTCAAAATATTAAAAATGCATTACTTAAATGTTTTTAAGATACAGATTTAAGTACAAAGATCTATAAACAATCTTGTAGATTATTTGTAGTATACTTTTAGTTTTATTTATTTCATTTTTCAATGAACGTTTTGTGCTGATTTACATTAAGATTTTCTGAAACTTATGCAAAAGCTTAAATTTTACTTCAAAAAACAATTCATTTTGATCAAGGATTGTCTAATACTTTTATTTCCATGTTGGGACCAAATTTTTATATTTTTAAATTTTTAATGCGCAAAAATATATACAACTCTAATTTATTACCTTCCTACTACAAATCCGTATTTCTTCTTTTTTCATCTAGCTCAATAACTGATCAATTTTCTTTTTTTGTGAACATTTTTTCATTTAATTTGGATGAACATTTTTCTGAGCTTATGGAAAAGCTTAAATTTATGCCCTCTAGTTGCTGAAGCATTTCAAAATTTCTTATAATTATCTTTATGTTTCATGAACCTAGAAGACATGAAAAGTCTCCTTATTCATGAACTCTGGAGCATCTGAACTTAATAGAAAGTACTCGCTATATATATATATATATATATATATATATATATATATATATATATATATAATACATTCACAAATTATAAAAAAAATATACTTCATGATGATTCATAAACATAAAATCATCATATATGTAGCATAATATATTTCATATAATATTCCAATATATCTAATTTATTTGCAATTTGCTACTAATCAAATAAGGTATTACATTGCATTCGCTTGAAAGATTTGAATTGCAATTTTAGCTAAATAGAAAATAGAGTTAACAATAAAATAGTAAGTTCACGGCACACGAATCATTCAAGAATAAATACAAGTATTTTCTGTTAATATTTCATCATATTTGATTGAAGAAGTCAAGTTTCCTCAGTTTTAATAATTAAAGATCAGTTTCTCTAACAATAAGACCATTTACACAATCTTAGTAATTACTTAATTTGCTCTTGTGGAACATGGTTAATGACTTCCTATATTGCTCGTAGTGTTCGTCCCGTATATCTTTATTAGAATAAATTCACATAAATTTTCATGCCATGAACACCAGAAGAGCGGGTTGCCACCATACTGCGTGCGAAGCGGAGCGAATCCGACGAGAGAAGAGACTCAAACACATTCCCAGCCACAATATAAACTGACGGTGTGTTTTTTATCTTTATTACAACTATTATAAATCAATCTTAAACTTCCTTTAAAGTAAATCGTTGAAAGTACAAAAAAAGCCAAAACCTTTATTTTTCAAAATAACATAACTTTTTTTTGTAGTATACCTTGGATGCAGTCGCTGTACATGCTTGCACATGTACGAGTATGTAGGGGAAGTACGGACAAAATCACATGGTGTTTCGGTTTTTAATGAGGTTTTAATTGGGTTCATTTACCACTAGCAACATAGTCTTTTATAGGCCGGTTCTGCCGCACAACAGACCAATGTTATGGCAAGGCTATGTTATAAAGAACTTTCCATACTAAATATTGACAAAAGCCATGTGGTTGGTGTGCAGTCAGGCATTTTCTTAGATAGAAAACCCAACCTAGAGACGCACAAATGTCAACAAAATTAACTTAGATAACAGGGTCTTTCTGACCCAGCTTCATAACATACAAGTGACGTTGCAGTTTATGTGTAAAACTCCCTGAATGCACAGCAAATACGTGACATTTTGACATTATTCAGTATGGTGCGGTAGCATGATGTATGGAAGTTGTAGTCTGTTGTGGTACAGAATCGGCCTATTAGTTAAGTATGAACTATTGCAATATATTTATTAAGGAAAAATGCGAAAAATTACAATAACCATTTTGTCCATATAGTACGAACAAATTGCCATATGTGATACATATTGAGATTCTAATTTTTGGTGAAACAGTTTATAAACAAATCGATTGGCGCTCTTTGGGACACTAGCACATGGAACAAAAGCTCAAAGGGACCAAATCAGACATCACTACCAACTTTCGCCAGACTCAGAATAATCAGAAAAGCTTTGCAACAAATGCAAGTCTCTTCTCTTAGAGTGCGCCCTTCAGTTTATGTTTAGATGTAGTTAAAGTAGGAGCCCTCGAATGAACTACCCTATAGTAAAAATGCTACGTCATTAATCCCATTGTATAAGTATGTCATTTTGTCCGAAAGTAAATAAAAATTAGTAAATAAAATTTCATCAAACACCTGTTCATTGCAATGAATTTTATCAAAATTACTAGTACTTGCATAATATTTCAATTTAAATAATTACAAAGAAATTATTCACTGAGAAACATGAGACAACCACCGTCAAAAGAAACTTTGGAAGGCACGATACACGTTTTAACTGATTACTGTGACAATTTTTTTAACTCTGTTTTATTTAGCAATCAGAAATATATAAAGATTCCTATGAGACACTGACGTTAAATATCTGACAAGACTATGACAATGACGCTAAATATCTGACCGAATTGTGATTTTGGCTTTCGTCGCGAAAAACAGTCGTGAAAACGTTACTTAACTTTTTAATAAGACCACTGTGTCATTTTATTCATATATCATTGTTAAGGAGATGGTTTTACTTGCGACATATCCAAATCAAGTGCCAAAAGTACCTGGATCGAGCACTGATACCATATAATAATTAAGGCCTGTTCACACGACGCTTGTTTCGTTGCTTTTGTGGTCGGCTGGCTGGCATGCTAGTTATCAAGTAGGCAAAATAACGTCGTATCAATCTCGATTTGCTTCCAGCAAGCGAGATTTTCATATTAGAATGGGAGCTACAAAAATAGCGCACGTTCTAACTTTTCCATGATGACATTTTGCCTACTTGACAGCCAGCATGCTAGCCAATTGACCAAAAAAGCAACAAAACAAGCCTCGTGTGATTTGGACTTTGAAAGTGCGCTATTTTTGTGGAGGAATTCGTTCGTTCGAACCAATAGAGAATCAATATTTTGCCATGTGGTTTATCATATTTGAAAATCTAGCAAGCTAAAACAAATCTCACTCAGAGCAAGCAAGCTTTCTTGCAACGTGAAAAACTATCATGGGATCTACCATGACAAAATCACGTCAAGCATGTAATCCAGCCCAGAAAACAAGCGTCGTTCTAACAGGGCTTTAGTTTATTTGAACTGCAATAGAGAAATTGAATCGATATAAAGATGAGACTTAGAATATGATATAAAAATAAATATAAGTGGCTAAATGCTCTCAGTCAGTCAGTCAATACAATGAAAAAATAAATGTATCACTGTACAGACTTTTCTGCTACGTTTAAGGGATTTAGATGGTGCAGAAAACGTTCGATTCATATATGCATTTTAAGCTTGTCCTCATGGTTTAGTGGCAAGAGCTTTCGCCTTGCGAAAGAGCTTCGTAGGAGCTTTCACGTTTAATTCCCGCTTGAACATCCTGAAATCAAGCTATAGTGATAATTCACTTTCATATGGTTAATATAGAATTATGTATGATGCTAAGTAAAGAAGATAACTTTTTAGAACCAAAATATAATGATAATATATAAGAAGAAAAATTATTGGTTTGTGTTAAGCCAATTATACTGTCCAAAACTGTATCCTAATCAAAAACAATAGGCATGCTCATTATTATATCTTATATCATTAAACATTTCTTTATAGTTAATCTTATAAAAAATAACTATTCTCATATGATTTTTACAACTAAAATCCGGCTCTGTTATGTTTTGCAATCCGCTACTACAATAAAACAAGATGAGTAATCCGAGTGACTTATTAGGAAAATTTACATAGAACGGTGGTTATTCAGAACGATTACCCGCATTATGAAAGCTTGTGCAAAATCCTATACAGAGGCCAGTTATATTTACTTTAATTAAAAGTGCCAAATAAAATCCTCGAGAATGCGCCGTGAATTAATGCTTAGTTGTTGAAATATTTTCACTGCATGCAGAGAAAATGTTTTGCCTCTACTTCATAAAATTAGTTAAAATAAATGCTGCGACGTTTCAAGCTTGGGATTGCATTTATAGGATTAAATCGCTATATCGATAATGGAGTATATTTAAATTAAAAAATCGTAGATGATATGGAAAAGATCAATATATTATTTATAACCATTACCCATGTTTTTTTATTTAATTTCTATATGAATTACAACCTGTATATTTTATAAGGTTATTTAATAATCATTTTATTAGATTTAACATATGGTGATTTTTTTTTATTTATTTATTTTATTTTATTTAATTTAATTTGTTATACATATTTTTAGAACATTTTTAAATGCTTATCACAAATCAAGATTTTTGACTTCAAGTATTTCGTAGCAACGTCTGGAAAGGCTACTTTCAACAAAAAACATTTTTTATTCATATTTATAAGAAAAATGAATATAAAAAATAATGAAATGGAGTACTTGATATAAGGTCAACAAATTTAAAGAATCCTAACCAAAAGTACAGCGTTTATCAGGTTTTTAACATGAAACCATGTGGTTACAATGGTAGAGTATCTACCACTGGGCTACAACACCTAATTGTTTGAAATGACATGAAAATAAAAGACTAGTTTTAACGAACGATGTGATATATCCGCGAACATGTAATAGTTATTATTAAAAGTAATCAAACAAAAAATCTCACCTTTGTCTTTCGAAGAAATGCGGTCTACATGTCATGTTGATGTAGAGCACTGACTTAATGCAATATTGAAAAATTATTCGAACAAACATAATTCATCTTGCTCCTTTCTCAAATCTGATATAGATCTCAAAATCTGTATAGTTTAGGCACAACCGTACCCAGTCTCCCTTATCCAAATTTTTTATTAGTTTGTTTCTCTGAACTTTCTATTGTTATCACATGGAAACTTGGTCTTACTTTAAATAGTTGAAATAGTTCGTAATATTTTTTAAATTTTCTAATTTATGGGAAGTATCTTTATTATATTAAATATTAAATAAAATTAGTATAAACACACACACACATATATATATACATATATACACATATATACACATATTTATATATATATATATATATATATATATATAATATTTTCGAATTTCTTTGCTCCCAAGGGCGCCAATGCTTCCAAATAAATAAAAAACGATTCTCTAATAGTATTAGCTCTTAATATAAACATATAGATAGAGCGCACGCCAATTGAAAGTTTCTTATATTTGTTATTAACATACGTCATTAAGTAAATTCTGGCGCCATCTGTATAGTATTCAAAGAACTCAAATATTATGACAAGAATATTTATGAACCACTTAACCTCTAATTAAATCCTATTCATCATGGAATCAAGAGTAATTTTGCATCAAAATATTTATTTACTTGGTGACGTTGAAACTCAAATTATAACTCTTTCGGTTGTCATCTAGAAAAACCGTAGTTAAGTCTAAAATCTTCACAACAGCTTATATTATACAACCCTTAATTTTTCATCGATGTTCAAATAATATTTAAAAAAAACTATACAAAAATGAAGTATGCATATTTATATCACCTATATTTAACTTTGCTTCCTGAATAGATAACCGTAAATATTTACACCTTTCATAAATGAACGCGCTGAAACAAACCTCACGGAAAATTTGTCATTTCCACGATGAAAGGGTAGGAGAATATTCGTTTATCAGAGGGATATAAATGACCAAATTAAATTTATTCATCTATGTTGAACATCGTATGGCGAACGGCGAAAATCTAGAGCTAGCTGAGGTTGCCTGACCCGAAAAACTTTTCAACTGGATGATGAAGTGATCCACAGCCCGATGAACCCGAACGAACTTGACCCTAGACAGGTTGCCTCATGGAGATGCATACACACATTAAGGCGAATGAATTAATAATTTTTGTTTTTCATCAATTGAAATTCCAAATGCAACTTTATTATTATTAATCAACTTAAAAATTTCAAAGTAAAACTTAACTTGTTCTAAATCGTTTAATACCAGAATAGTGAAATTGTGGGATGAAGATAAGGCTGTTTGTATGTAGACACAAGTTTTGCATTCGAGAGAAGACGTTCTAAAACTTAAACTAGTGAAATAGAGGAACATTTCCAGTTGAAGTTTTAGTATGTGACATCTACGATTTGTATGTCAATTAGTTAAAATAGAGAATGTTATACAAAACCAAATGTATGTAACTAGTATGTATACAAAATAATGCAAAAATTATTGATTATAAAAGAAAAGTTTATTATAATATCAAGCTTTTTTGTTTAATATTTGCACCTATGTTATAATGATTTTTTGGTAGTACATAGTATGTCTGAATCGGATGCCAATCCATTGACTGGGCCGTCTGGGTATGATGGAAAAAATACTTTTTGAAGAAAAAATTATTTTAAAATATTTTGGAAATTCTGAACTTTTTTTTCAAAGCAATCGTACTGATTTAACTGCATAGAGACGAAATATCGAAGCGCGTAAGTGCCGCGCCGCCGTGTAACGGATAAACATTGGTACGAAATCCATAGGAATGTGAACAAAATTTATACTTATTGTTAAAATCTCTATAAAATATCGGATGATTTATTTGATAGGCATATGCCTAATGATCATTTTTGTCCGCAAGATGGTATTTTTTTTGCTTTTTTTTACTAGATCTCCAAAACCTTCATGAAAATTTGATCAGTTCTTCATCTTGTTAATACAAGTAAAATGTTTTTTTGAATTATTTAAATCAGACGCTCCGTTCTCTTAAAAATTGAGTTACCGTTTTTGTCAGTTTTTGCCTCATATCTTCGGAACGGCTAGACCCGCCTTCGCCAAAAATTAATCAGCACGTCTCCTTGTCAATACGAATCGAATGTTTTCTGAATTATTCAAATCGCTTTATCCGTGTTCCCGAAATCGTCGACGAAAATTTGTATCCGAACACACACACATACATCCATTTTTTCTAAGGTATGCCAAAATATTCAGAAATCTCTAAAACGTAAAGATATATAAAAATTTCCATTTTCGATTTTTTTTGCGATTACTATGCCCTACGGAAAGTTAAAAATTTGAATAAAATCATAAAAAACAAACTTACAAAATATAGATTTCCCAGTAAATTAGTAGTAATAATACTCATATCATACAAGCAAAAATTTATAATGTAATTACTACTATTTATTCAAAAATTATTCTATCAAATTTTATTAAGTTTCCAACCAAACTTAGTCGATATAGTAAGCATTCAGCAAATAAACGTGCAATTTATTTTTATATTTGGATGAGATCCAAAAACATCTCACGCATTATAAAAGAGTTGATTAAAAGATTTCAAGTGTTGAATCAAATATTTATATTTCAAAATCATTGCAATTTAATTATTGGATCTAGTAAACTTTTTGCTTAATTTATTTAAATTGCAATAATAGGTGTTCTATAAGGTGCTTTGATATACTCTATTACCTACATATTTGAAGTAAAAAAGTGGTTCTTTTTCTTAAAGATAAGTTTAATGAATATCACTACTGCTCGATATCAGACTATTCTAAATCAATAGAACTCTAGATACCAAGTTAATAAAAAATTTTTTCCGTCATCACTCTAGGCCAGCAAATATCTTTCAAATAAGCACAAATAATATACTGAATCAATCATTTCAATTAATTTAGAGATTTGATATAGCCTTATTAATAATAACTATTATATTTGGTCTTTCGAGAAACAAACTGTTTGTGTTCAGTGTAATTATTAACCTTAAAATAATTGCAAGAATCATTTAAAAAAAGAACGGCGAATTTTGTGCTATCTGAATAGAACTGTGCTTTTTAGTACTCCTAATATAGTATATTAAAACAATCTCAAAGTAACAAAATAAATTTTATAGAACTTATTATTAAGTTCAAAATAAATATAGTAATATTAAGATCTCATTCAAGAAAGTAGAAATATCTCACTGGAATTCTTCTACTATGCTACATTTGTTCCTCCACATGAAATCGGGATCAAAATTATAGCCCAATTGCTTATAGAATTTAATTATGCTGATTGCCATTTAATATATATTTAAATAAAATTAAATATCCGTACATTCAAATTCTTTACTAAATCTCGATCTATGAGTAAATTTTATTCTCGCTATCGGTCCAAGATTTACATGGGACAGGTAGAAGAAACGTTGTTTCACAATTCCACTGGGACAAAAATCCTTTTATCGGCCATTCGAATTCAAATATTGATACGCGGGTTAAATGGAAAAAGGTGAAGTCAGATTTTGTACTGAATAAAATTTACTTCCTTTGGGCAAAGGAAATCTATGGGGAGCAGACATTGCCGCTAAATTTGGAAAAAAGGGAGAACATTTCTAGTAATATCTTATTATCGTCGCGAACTTCGGTATTTGGTATTTAGACGCGTTCATTTTTACAATAAATTTACTAATAAATTATTTGTTTTATGTATTTATGTTTCATTCATAATTACAACAGACGACAAAATTAAGTATATTAACAATAATAACACAATAACGATATTTTTAATATTAGATTTTTTCAGCCCTTTATGAGTTGAAATGTTACTTCATGAAAAATATCAATAGATGTTAGATTTTTTTAAGTAAAATAAATACTTAAAAATGTATATATATATATATATATGTATATATATATATATATATATTATATATACATATAATATATATAATATATATAATAGTTTGGAAGTTATAAATGCTAACTAGAGTTTTAGTCAAACTATGACCGTTTTTCGGTTGTTGTAGTTAATTTTTGTTAAATTTTGTTCATTAGATCCGTAATTTTAAATAACATTTCTAGGGCCACAGTTATAAATAATAACACAATTTCCCCATGTTTTCAATAATTAAGACTTTTTGTTTTACTATAATTTTAAAATTTAGAGGGCAACTTTGAGAGGCCCATCTAAAAAAAGATGCACTGAAGTGTGCTGGTAAGTTCCATTAAAAGTTGGCAGAATAGTAAAATACCTCATAGTATCATAACAAAAAAAAATCGAGAAAAACACGAGTAAATATCAACAAAAGCACAGTTTTGTTTCATTATCGTCAGGAACAATATATGACGAGTATACTCGTCAATCACAGAGTAAGTTACGCTGGTGAGATATCGAATTGGAAAAAGATAGTTTTATTTTAGCAAAATTATTTTTTTATTATCTTTTCATTTGCATGAGCATATACTAGAACCGTATTATATATACAGAACGATTAATTCAAATTCTTCCTGTGAAGTGATACAAACATTCAAAATTTTTTAAAAATTATCGGAATTTGTTTGGATTTATTCTGTTTTGTGTTTTGTGCTGATCACCGTTGACGAGCAGTCTTAAACAAAATATATTTTTAGAATAGGAAATAGACTAAATTGTATTGAATAATAAATAATAAATAAATAAAAGCTCGACTTTCAAAAACTTTGTTTTGGAAAAAAGTAGTTAAAAATCATATGTAACTAGCTAAATTTTAATTTTTATTGCTGAGGTTAATTATTTACCACATATCGGAAAGGTTATGCAGCTGGCTTTAAGGTAAAATGACAACCTATTCAATACCACTAATTGTAAGTTTGAGACATAGAGACCTCACAATATTCAAAATATTTTAAAATTTGAGAATCTCATTGTCCTCAAAAAGCGCAATTTGGGCATATTTAAATTTAAATCATTTAAGTTCAAACATAAAATTATCCATGACGAGTATACACGTCAATTCCAGTTAATGGGGTAAATGGGTAAATGGAGTAAATGACATCAAAAAATAAAAATTTACGTACAATATCATATGTTAGGAATCGCCATCGTTTTTATTAAAATTGCTAATAACATGAAAATATTCACACAAATATAATACTGAAAAAATATAAAAAGAATTAAAGAGCGATCTATTATCTATGTTGTTACATAAGTTGCAAAGAAACATTTTTAACTGATAAAATTTCTACTATTACCATTTTAGTTGAAAACCAAATTAAAAATTAAATTGATAAAAATATATTACCAGTTAAATCGCACGTGAACTTTTCTCATGCGTAGAATAATGGAAAATGAAACAGATGATTCTTATATAAATGGTTTTTAAAATAAGCTTTGGGGAGAATTTGAATACCAGACCACTGAATAATCACACGCCATTTTACCGCGGGCGGTGTTTTGCATTAAGTAACCCTACATCAGCATAAAACTCGAATATATGTTGGATGCTTAGAAATTGAAAATTCACAAATGCCAGATCATGCTGATACTTTTACAAAAATTAAAAAAACAGGTACATGGAAAATAATTAAAACCGTATAATTATTTCAAAATATCAGCCTTAGGTCTAGCGTATCTAAACGCAGAAAAGTTAATTCCAAGTTTGTAGAAGTAAATTTCATGATAAATGAAATTATATTTTGTAAAATTATTACTATATTTTCCACATAATGATTCTGAAATAATACAGCGCTTAATAAATTAATAGTAGTAAATTTTTAGTTTATTTACCAAATGCAATGCACTAATAAATAACAATACTAACAAGGAGAACCTCAGGTTTACTCCTCTGGGATTTTGATAAAGTTCATAGTAAAACCGAACACCTTAACATATTATAGGCAAATGAGAAGCGGTTAAAGTATAAAAACATAATTACATAGTTAATTTGCAAAGATCCATCAAAATCCCAGAACCTCAGTAACCCTGAGGTTTTCCTTGAAAGATGTACAATACGAACATATTACATTTATTTATCTGATTGTATTTTAAAATATTGTTTGTGATATTACTTATTTCTCTTTGAATTACCATTTGTCTAATTCCACATATGGATATTAGTAGACATTGCCTAGAAAATCAAGTAGTTGTCTCTTCTACTTCTGATATATATTTAGCATACTCAATATTTTTGTATTACGTATTTTTGTATCAATTCCCCGAAATACTATTTTTATTTGGTATCATATTTGAGACTTACAATTTGAAGTAAAAATCTTAAATTACTGCTAGGTATCAAGCTGGCCAAGGTGGGTTTCGAGCTGAAAACCAGTGATTGCTAAACCAAGTTCTTACCAAATATTATACTTTGTGATCAAATATTGGAATACTAGTATATTTGCCATAATACATACATACTTAATATAGTTAAGAGAGAAAATGTATGCAGAGCAGCTTAATTTTTTTTATTTTTTATCCGTTTTTTATGATTATGAAAAAATCAGTACAATACAAGTATTTTACACTTTAGTACATTAATTTTAAAGTAGAGCCTTTTAAAGTCGACCATTTCTGAAAAATTAAAATTCATAGTTTAACAAAAAGTCTTAATTGTAAAAAAAACTTTGCTATTAGTAGGAAACCCCATAGTTGTCTCTCCTACTTCTGATATATTTTTAGCATACTTAATATTTTCATATTAGGATATTTTTGTAAAAATGCTTTAAAAGAATATTTTCACTTGGTATCATGCTTGAGATCTTTAATTTCAAGTGAAAATCAGATTTCCTTACTGCTCGGTATTAAACTGATCAAGTTCTTAATCAAATATTATACTTTACGATCAAATATTGGTATACTATGTTCACCATAATAAACATACTTAAGAAATAAAATGCATGAAAGGCTTGATTTTTTTTATTTTTTTATTATGAAACAATCAAGTATTTTACTAGTTTACAATCCTGATTAAATGAATCAACTTTTGATGAAACTTGCCTTGATAAAAATTGTTAATTTACAGATCAACAAAAAGTGTTGATTTTTGAAAACTTGTTGCAATTGTGCCATTATTTTTGACTGTGGTTCTAAAATGTTATTAACGATTGCGAATCCAAATGAACAGTTTTAGGCCGCAATTAAAAGTTCTCAATTTTCAAACGACATGGAAAAATTTTTATTTAAAAATGTTTCATGAGAGATACGATCAATGCTGTCACCCCGTTTTGGTTTGACGTTGAGTTCTAGGACGCTATATATATATATATATATATATATATATATATATATATATATATATATATATATATATATATATGTGTGTGTGTGTGTGTGGGTGTATGTGTGTGTCAAGTTGATTTTCTATATATAGAAAGGAAAACTATAATATAAGTAACTAAAATTTTCCGCAGCCAAAAGTTGTATAAATATGAAAGTAATCTGTTAATTACAATTTGTAGAAAACTAATTAAAATTTGAAGATAAAAACTCCATCAAACGAACCAATATTGATGTAATTAAATAGTCGCTCAATAACACGATAACCGTATCTGCTAATGAACCATCCCACAATGCTTAAGTAAACATTTGTTTTAGCTAATTTCTTTGCTGTCAAGCGCATACCTAGCGTTCATCTTCGTGAATTACGATAGATCATCAATTTAATTCAAAATCAACCCAACGAATGTTTCCTAAGTATTTATCTTACTTTTGAACTAGAACTTATAAGTTGTAGAAGAATGCAAAAGTTTTGATTGTATTTTTGATGTATTTTCTATAGCGAAGGTTTACTAGAAAACATCCCAATGGTTGTCTTTTTTCCAATGACATGACATATTGGCAGCAATGGGACGAAAAGATTTTACCTTAAGGAGAGAGCCTGCTTTAGAGGCTTCAAAAATGGCTTATTTTGATGAAATTTCAGGGAAGGAAATAAATATTTAATTGAAGCGGAACTTTCAGATTTTATTGTTTATATTTCAAAATTCTTTTCAAATTTTTTCATCAAAATATATGTTATAATATGCCGGGTACAAGCATTTTTCCGATGCGTCACGAGCGTGCCGGTGCCACTTAGCGGGAAAGATGCAGATCACAATTTCCATTCGAAACAAAAAAGTCTAAACAAATATATATTTCCCATAGTATATATTCTAGTTGAATCTAAAAAATCCAGAAAAAATAAGAACCAATTTTTCGCAACTTGAAAATAAAATCATGTTTTTTATACAAAATTTTACTTCAGATTGTTCAAAAAGTGAGTTAGTTATAACTTTTTTGTAAGTCATTTTCAGGTTCAACTTGAATAGAATTTAATCCTGAATATAATGAATTTTGTCACGTTTCAATAGGATGCTTAGTTTTTTTCCTATTTTTCCCGCCAATTAGAAAGAATCGTGAAAATGAAAAGCCGAGATATCGCGCTTCGAAGTTTTCGTTCCGCTCGTATGCATGCTTGCTCACTATTTCTTTTGTAACTCCGAAAATAATTTGAATTTGTTTCTGAAATTTTAGGAATATATTCTTTGCTAGTTTTGAAAGACATTTTTGCAAAAAGTCGATTTTTTTAAGCGTCTAAAGCAGGCTTCACTGCAAACATATTTGGGTCTAAATTTTCAATTTGAACTTGGATCTTGTGTTTGCAACTAACGAGGCAGAGGCTCTTACCACAACGCTACGAATGCACCTCAAAATAGTTTGAATAGGACGTGGAAATATTATCAAAACATATACATGATGTAACATTTTTCAATAAAAAACAGGATAATTTCAAGATTTCGTTATTATATTAAAATCTAATAAAGAAGCATTGTTTCTGATAACTGGAAAATCGCCATTAGTTTAATTAATATTTTCAATTTTTTATGGTAAAGCACTGTCAGGTTTCCAATAAATGAACAATACAAATTGTTATTTCATACATTTTTTATGAATGTAATTGTATTTTCAAACGTTAAAGACCATAGTTGTAATATATCAGATCACAATTACAAGTAACTAAAAATTTCATCAGAAAGAGAAAAGGCAACCATCAGATTGCCATCTAATAAACCTGATCAGGAAGAGTGAGCCACACTTATTTTCAGGCTGTATTTCTAATAACTTTAAAGATATATTAGTGAAATTCATTGATTTACCAAAGGCGTCATTTAAAATATTGAGACAAGACATTGGATTTGTATTATATTAGGGGGACCGGAAAGTAATGTCGTTTCTGCGCATGTCAATACTTGATTGTCATTTGTCAGCTCATTGTTTGGTTCAGAGGCGTACCAAAGACATTGTGAGACATAGTGATTTCTTTACTTATAGACATTTGAATTACAATTTTTTTTTTGTAATTTTGGGTAAAATGGCAGCCAAATACCAGAAGAGGTACACATCCGGCATTGCATGCTCTTTGAGTTTCGCAAGGGAAATAACGCAACAGTTGCTACCAAAAACATTTGCGATGTTTATCCAAATGCACTGGACATTCGTAAATGCCAAAGGTGGTTTTCCAAGTTCAAATCGGGTAATTTTGATCTTTCCGACTCGTATCGATCAGGAAGACCATCAGCGTTAGACAACGACGTGTTAAGGGCGGAAGTGGAAGCAAATCCGTGTCAGATGATCGAGGAATTGTCAAACAGTCTCAAACAACCTTGGTCGACCATCCAAGAACATTTGAAGCAGATTGGGAAAGTAAGCAGAGCAGGTGTTTGGGTCCCGCATAATCTGTCCGAACAGAATAAGGCTAACCGATCAATCACATGCAAATTATTGCTTCAACGACACAACACAGAAGCGTTTTACCTCATCCACCATATTCGCCCGATGTTGCACCATCGGATTTCCACTTATTCCGAGGGCTGCAACACTTTTTAAGTGGCAAAACATTTGCGAATTTGGATGATATCCAAAATGCCATCTCTAGATATTTTGCCGAAAAACCAATTAATTTTTATCGATCAGGGATTGAAAATTTACTCACTGGATGGCAAAAGGTTATTGACAATGATGGGGAATACATCATTGATTAAAAATAAAGACTCCTTAAAAATGTATGTGTTTGTTGTTTAGCGTAAGAAAACGACATTACTTTCCGGTCCCCCTAATATATAGCAGTAGTTATTTGTTTATTGAACTTGCAGTTTATAGTGATGGAATTTATTATCACTACGCAAAATTGTACGATTAAACTTGAATATAAACTAAAGAATGCAATCTGCAATCCTAGTTTTGGTGGTGCTAAAGTCGTAGAAAGTTTAGGACAGAATTCATATCTGAATTGAATATAAAACCCACATTTGTTTGACGTGATATGTTCAATAACCTTTTGGAATGCAAATTTTGCTAGGTATTAAATTAATATCATTCCAGGTTTTAGTAGTGCATAAAGTTCTAGTACATAAAAGCTATCATATCGATCCAGTGGATAAACCGTATGCCAATCCTTCAAAATCTCTTGAGTGCAGTACGAGACCAACTTTATATTCAAACCAGCACAAAGGTATTTCTTACAATGCGCGCGTCAAACTTTGCAATTTTCAGGAATATATGGGAATGTGGTTTCAGTTAAAATCGTTCTAAACAAAAATTTATAAGTAGTTCTAGGAAAAAAACTGTTTAGAACACAAAACTATCGAAAGTTTTACGATTACCAGAAATAATACAGAACTTCTATACTTATATGCAAACACACAGTTTTTATGCTTAGTGTGTTTAGCTGCAATAATTATCATTCTATAAGTGAACGATAAAGCCAATTATAAATTATAGAAGTTTTCGATATCGAACATAGAACTGGCACAAACTATGTAATAACTTGCGCCTGGAATTTACTGTTTACAGGATATTTACATTCAATTTTTGAACATATAAAATAACGTTATTTTGAGAAAATTATGCAAATGTCATTTATTTATTAAAAGAATTACATAAAGTTATAATATTAAAAAATGGTGATTAAGTGAGTAAGAAATACATGGATTTTGTGTTTTTTTTTAAATATAATATAGAAAGAGTAAAGGTTATTTTATCGTTAGATAAATAAAATATTTCGGCAATGCGATATCACGGAAAAAATTGTGTTTATGGATATATTTATATTTATAAATTGTATGGTCACTCTATACCTTCTGTACTTTGCCTTCGTTAAAACATAACTATTCTAGAATAATTTTCAATAATGTGGACACTCTATAAGCAATAATCTTAATAGTGTCAAAGTGCTTTTTTTTTAAAAAAAACCTAAGCCACTTTTTGCGCACTCAGAAAGTAATGGTGTACAAGAAAGCAACAAAATTTTTACAGAAATGCGAGATAATAATCTAAGCAAACGACAGCGAATTAGTGTTCTCTTCTCTCATAAGAGAGTAAAATGTTTTAATTGAATCCCCAGAAATACTTAAAAATAATCAATCTGATCTGTCCGAAACAAGATCTAAGATCAAATCGTATTGTGCAGATTTTAAAAACTTAAAAAACTATATATTGAACTATGGTAGTCAACAAACAGTGCTCGAACGTAAACTTTTTTAATACTCTCTTTAAGCAAAAGTCCCGAGTTCGATCCCGCTTCAAAAAGGTTGATGTCAGGCAGTAGTGACATCGGTTTTCACTTGGAAACAAAGATAACAAGTAAAATTTGTTTCTAAGTAAAAGTAACCTTCATCAGGCATTGCTGCATCAATAAAATATTATGAAAATTGTGATAATAAAATATTCACAAAGATGAAACAATTTGAGTTGCCATTTGTAAAACCGACAAGTTAAATTAAGTCAAATTAGCCCAACAGCTTGTAGAACTTGTGAGTTCTGAATGCTGTTCAAAAGAATAAAATAAAATTGTCCAAAAAAATGATAAACAGAACTTGTTGGTGTTATTAGTATATATGTATAAGTTTACATGTAAGTGCATGGATTGGTGTGTAAAATGTCCATATATGTGTATGCGTATGCTAAAATGTGTATATGTGTAAGTAAAAATGTACATAATATACATAACATAGGGTTACATTCCATCATGTTAGATAAAATTTAAAGAAGCTCTACTGGTTATTAGGAACTAAATCCTAACTTTGTCCATACAATAAGCTGCCACTTATGCCGCATTTACGCCGCATTTACGCTGAGTTACTCCCTAGTGGCGCCTAAAGAAGTTTTACTTAAAAAACATGTTAAATAAATAAAATAAGTTGATCTAGTTTCTGATCACTCCTTCTATACTATCAACAAGTCCTATTCAATTTACTCTGAATAAAAATACGCTCGTCAACAACGATAGAGCAGTTGTAATAATTAATGAACGTAGGGAGCTTTAATCCAATTTGGTCACTTTAATCAATATACCACATATGTCTCGTGTACCCTCAACCGTATAGAATCTCGGACGTCCAATACCTAGGACATCGGGCAGCAGCTGTTTACAGTGTAATAAGACAACAGGATAATTACTAAGGATCGTAGGACGTAGTAAATGGTTAGCGTGTCGTAGACGTTACCGTACCGGACTTCGGGTCCGATGACCACGGTCCATCCCCTTCTTCGGCGCAGCGCCTTCCGGCCTGCGATGGCATCTTGCTGCTGCTGCAGACTGCAGCCCTCTAGCTCCTTCTGCTCCAACAGTCGCCTGCGCAACATTCTGCCGCGGATCGATCAAGCGAAGGGCGCCAGCGCGGGCATTCGATGCAAAACTGACGCTGTTCTGAACCGTCAACCGCTCGACACAATTTACAATCGTACTAACACTCTGAAACTTTCACAGATGGCGAGCCCAACTTTCGAAAGCTATTTTGTTAATTTGCCGATATTCCCGAAATTCTGAAAGGCACTTGTATTTATTTACGATCACGTACTTTGGGCAAAGATTCAACTGGGTAGTTAAGAAGCAGGGGTTTTTAATGAGCATAGTTGATTTATGAAAAATAAGGATTCAAGCATATGTACATTAGGGTGGTCCTTAATATGGACATTTTCGAATTTCCTTGCTCCCAAGTGCTCAAATGGTTCCAAATTGATAAAAAACAATTCTCTGAAAGTTTTAGCTGTTAATATTAACTTTTAGATAGTACGCAATTCAATCAAACTTTGTATGGAAACAGCATAGAAAAAAATTTGAAAATTAAAAAACTATTTTTTAGGTATAACTTAGCAACAAATTTTGAATAAAACTTATTCATTTGTTCGCTAATTTATATCTAAAAACATTTTTAAAATATTCATTTATAACATTTTGAATATTGAACATTTTGAAAATTTTTTTATGCATTTTCCATATAAAACTTTGATTGAATTGCGCTCTATCTAAAAGACAATATTAAGAACTAAAACTTTCAGAAAATTATTTTTTATAAATTTGGAACCATTTGAACCCCTGGAGCAAGAAAATTCGAAAATGTTCATATTAAGGACCACCCTAATGTACATACTATATATAATTAAAAATTTATGAAGAGAAAAATAAGCCTTGGACAGTATATGGAAAAGGAAATAAACTCGCATTTGAGATATGTAAAGAAACTGAGAATGAATGGAACATCATTTTGTCCATAATTTACTGATGCAATACTAAAGCAAAATGTGGGTAATAATTCGAGTTAAAACGACGGGACATTATGATACTGTAATTTTTTTGCAATACATATATTAATAACATAGTTAATATATTAGGGAATCAAGATTAAATATTTTGTTAGATATTATATGTAACCCAAAATCATCGAATAAATAAAATATTTTCTGAAGAAGAGTCATGTATTTCTTAGATAATGCATAACCATATTCGGCTATGCACATAGTATTAGGCATGATTATATACTAATTGCTGTTAATTAAATTTTTATTGAAAATTTTATAAGTTTAGGTATTTTTTTAGGAATATGTCCAATTTTCAATCAATTTTATAACCCAGCGAATTTTTCTCTACTACGTTTCCCTACTAAAACAAACCCCAATGTAACTTTGGTACTTCTAAAATGCGATCATTATAATTAAAAACGTACGAAATTAATACATTAATATAATATTCACACCACTAAAATAAATATCGCATTACAATTATGTCAGAAATATCATTTAATATGAAAATAAATCACAATTTAAACAAATCCATGCGATTAAAATGTTAAAAGCGTCCTAATTGGCCCTTAATGTCTTGCTGAAACACTTTGATAAATATGTATATTTTCAAATATATTTTTTAATTAGTCACCATTCAGTCAAATTTCAGACGCTTAGAAGTAATTTCGACCACAATTTCCTTATTTAATGGGCAAACGAAAGATCTCTTCTACTCAGAAATCTAATTATATTCATATAATGAAATGATATTTATCTTGCCAGCGAGCATTAATTAATTTATTTATGAAAATTTCACACACAGATATATATATATATATATATATATATATATATAAATAACCAACACGTTGAATAAAATATAAGTACCCAAATTAAATATGTTTTGAATATCAAATTTAATATGTTAAAATACTAGTTTTGTCACATCATAATGGGTGTCATCTTTCTGCTAAAATATAGTAACTCTATAAAAAATAATTGAATAGAATATAATAACTAAAAATCAAAATAAATAAATAAAATACACCCGGCGAAAAACTTCTAACTATAAAAATTAACAAAAATTTTTGTTTTTGAATAAAATATTATCAAGATATAATAGGATCTAGAAGCTATAAAATTAGAACATTATTTCTAATTAAGTGCCCAAAACATAAAAATAAAGAAAAAGGAATAATAAAAAAGAAAAAAGGAAATAAAAAGAATTGGATATTTGTCAAATAGAAATGGTGATAAACTACGTTTGTAAACGCAAGAAGAATTTAGAAAAACGAAACATGATTTAGCAAATTTTCTAAGATCAGTATTTAATCGAAGTGGGTTTGAATTTATCTATTTGTTTAGAAAATATGACTTTAAATTCTTTGGGATTTTTTTTAAATTATAGATATGCTGGCCTATTCTCTTATAATTATATTGAAAACTCTCCAATGTAACAAACATCGCAGTTCACTTTGTACTACAGTTTTATTTTTTATTCGACGTATTGGCTGAAATAACATGTCCCATATGTATCAACGGTGAAATAACGATATATATATATATATATATATATATATATATATATATAAATATAGCTATTAGTAAGTACTTTTCGAAAAAATCCACATAAAAATGTAGTTCAATCTACGCGTATACTCAAGTGTGCAAGTAAGTAACTTTATTATTTGAAGAAATAGTATATAAATATAATCTCGTTCTATTTATGGGGCGTATACTGACAAGAAAATAAAAACACGCAGCTCTCAGCAGGAGCCATTTATTCTTGTAGTGACACTGTCACATCATAAAACCTCACACTATTAAAAAGATTATACTAAAAAATATCAAAGAATTTTGGTTTTTTGTAAAAGTCACGTTTATACATGAATTTCTCATGAAAGCTTCTTTCGAGTTTTATACGCGATTGACATTAACATGTTTTAATTATGTAATAAATACATATATACCAATATATATATATATATATATATATATATATATATAATATAAAAAATAGAGAAAATTGATTTAATGAGTTTGGACATGTACTATTCCAATATAAAAGTATCGGGTTCTTCCCAATATGTTTTCTAGTTGATTGCACTTGTTTATTCTTAACAAACTAAGGTGTTTATTGTGTCAAGTTACTATAGAAAAATTGTAATTAATTTTTAACATTTCCTAGGGAAAGTTATAGTAATAAGAAAAAATCGAAAATTATTATTTTTATTTATCTAAATGAAATTTTTCGTCGACTATTTCGAGAGCAAATTTTAACCAATTTGAATGATTTAAGAAACATTCATACCCATTGATGGGTAGATACGTGCTGATTAGGTTTTATAAAAAGTTAAAAAGAAGTTGACAAAAGCGCCATTTTGTAGCAAAAAATGATCATTGAGCATATGCTAATCAAATTATTAGATATTTTATACAAATTTTAATAATGAGTACTAATTTTCATAGTTCATTTATATGGTGGAATCAAATGTCGGACGGATAGAGCAGCCGACTTGAATGGATTTCAAAATTTCTAAGAAAACTCAAAATTAAAAAAGAAAGGTTTTAAAAATTTTAAATTACGGTGCTCAAAGTTCCAGCAATTCGCTTCAAGATCCGATGTCATGCACTACTAGTTGACATTTGTGAAGAAAAAAGTAATCGCACGTTACTACTGTGTCACTAGAAAAAAACTACATTCTTAATATATTTCAAGCAAAATTGCAATATCGTAATTCCCCATCACTTCAACTCTAGTTATTACCCACTGTCTGCTTTCGAATTGAATGAGTAAATTATTGACAAAATGATATTCTATTCATTGTTAAAGTTACTTCACATATCTCAAATGCAAGTTTATTTTCTTCTTCATAAACTTTTCATAGGAAGAATATGTCACATGACTTTCTGAATGTATGATTTTACAAGGATCCTACACATGACAGTTCATATGCAAAATAAGTAGTTTGTTCGTGTCCAATTTATATTAGGTATATGATATGCATGGAAAAAGATACAGGCATAAATACACAAATATTACATAAAGAAAATGAGTTATGGTCAATTGGTCAAAGTTGTTAATAAAATAAAGAGCATCAGGTGGCACTTATGGTTTTAAATACAATTGTCACAATCACAATAATCAACTAATTTTTGTAGCATATTTGATGTTAAAATTAGAGTTGTAATGAGATTGAAAGTAATTTTATTAAATTTCGGGTAAAGGTTGATCAAAAAAATTAGCTATGATTTTGCATACAGAAATGATGATAGCAGGTGATAGTTTTGGAGGCCGAATATGTAAGAAAAATCGTTTGAATAAATCGTGAAACACAATAGGCACAGTGAACACTGAAAAAATATGAGTCACTTATACTCGAAATCACAGGTGCACAAACACGTGACTTATTCCTATCACAAGTTTTCGGCCATAAAAGAAAATATAATGACTCTACATCAGCCACATACGCGGAAGAACTGATTTGACGTCGCACCAAAAATCTGCCGGCACGATTATTTGCCAGAGTTCGAATCATGATGGGACATCTGCCAAAATTATTGGGACACTCAAATTCGAATCATTGTCCTATTATCTCAAAAAAACATTTAGTGTTATGTTTTATGAGAATTCTTTGTGAGCGTTTGAGATGAGATTAGGTATATTCAACTATTGACATTTGGCGCAAGGAACTTTGATATGACGTAAAATAAGTTAGCATTTATATGTAAGATGATACCGTTTTAATTATTCTATTAGGATTACTCATGACTCATACATGAATTTAATGTCATGTGCAAGTTATTACTTAACGACATCATTAATGACTCATTGATTAAATATGCAAATAAAAAAATCTTTTCTATTAATTAATCATGTATTTTTATGATAGTAAAAGCGACGAGCACAACTAGCTTGAAAGATGTACCAAAATCGAATCCCAGTACTTTTAAAAAACTGATTGTTCTAATCTAATATACTTATAATTACAATGAATATATGAAAAATATGAACGTGGTAAATAATGTTAATACAATTTGAACGTAGTCAGAATATCAAAAAGTTGACGTAAAAAATTCAATAGACAATGATAAAAAAGTATGTAAAAACAAAGCAGTATGTAAAACCAATATATTGTGAAACATTGGTAGAATACGACGTGAATAAAAATAATGTAAATGCTATTGCGGAGCCAATAAAAATAAATACATAAAAATAAATAACAAAAATGACAAAAAACAAGTAAGTAAACACAAACACACATAATGTGAACATTTTGATCGACTTGTAGACTCATATATACTCAGTGTAGATTCATGTAGACTCAATAAATATTAATATATATCATAATATTAAACTAGATCTGGAAATAAAATTTAAAAAAATATAGATCTCTGGCAGGGTTCAAACCCGTGAATAATATTCTGCCAGAGTTACATATTTTTTTAAATTTAATTTTTAGATCTGGTTAAATATTATAATAAATAATAACAATTATTATTTTGTTAAATATTCTACCTAAATATATAATATATGGTCTACGACATACTAAATGGGTCAAAACGGATTTTTTAAAAATCTAACATTGGACAGAATTAATTTTGGAGGTATGGTTTCTTGAGCAAAGTTTCTTATTTTAAATCAAGCTACATTAATATATATATATATATATATATATATATATATATATATTAGGGTAGTCCTTAAAATGATCATTTTCGAATTTCCTTGCTCCCAGGGGCTCAAATGGTTCCAAATAGATAAGAAACAATTCTCTGAAAGTCTTAGCTCTTAATATTAACGTTTAGATAGAGCGCAATTCAATCAAAGATTTGTATGGAAATAGCATGGAAAAATTTTCAACAATTTTAAAAATGTTTTTTAGATGTAATTTAGCGAACAAATGAATGCATAAAACTCATTCATTTTTTTTTTAATATTCAAAATTTTTTACATGCTCTTTCCATACGAAGTTTGATTAAATTACGCTCTATCTAAACGTTAATATTAAGAGCCAAAACTTTCAGAGAATTGTTTTTTATCAATTTGGAACCATTTGAGCCCCTGGGAGCAAGGAAATTCGAAAATGACCATTTTAAGGACCACCCTATATATATATATATATATATATATATATATATATATATATAACCCTTTCTACGAGTGTTTCTTATAGGCGACATGTACGTCACAATATATGGGTTGGCTCTATTTTTAGAGATTTATCAATCATTGAGAAATTTGATTTTTTATTATAATAATGTTATTTGAAGTGTAGTTATTTTAATTTTTAATACTGCGTCTCTAGCATGTGAATTAATATATGTGTATTTCTTTTTGATTCATTTTAGAGATCATTTCATAGATATATAGAATGAATACTAAATTTTTTAAAAGCAAAGAATGAAAATTTTGTCTGCGAAATGATGTTCAATATTGGAATTAAAAATATTACGAATTCAAAAACACGATGAATGTGGAGACAGTTGCAGTGAATACGATGGCAGTAGTAATTCGTATAATTCAACCAAAGTTTCTTATAAAATTGAGAAATTGATTAATTATGATATGAGGGAACAATGTCTCCTCCAAATGGAAAAATATATTATATGCTAGAAAATATCTCTCATGGTAATAGTATTGCCATTGGACTCCGAAGCCAAACACTTATCGAATGTGCGTATGCGTACGTGTATCCTATGTCACATTCTAAAGCGATCACTATATCATTTTATAGCCGCAAATAAATCACATTTAATGCGTTTTCACCTGTATTATGTCGATCATATAAAGTATGGTTTTACTTCATACGTTCCACAATATAAATTGTATCAAATGAAAAAATGTACAAACATCAACGTAGTAGCACTACGTGACACTACAAGACATATTTATGACTGTTTATAAATATATTAAAACACACAAATAGATTTCAATGATTTTATAAACTCTTACGCAAACTATTGACTGAAATAGTCACGGATGGTGTTGCCAACACATGTCGCGTAAGGTATCAGGATAACACGTCGAGGATTAAAATTGCTATTTGCTAAGATTTAATTGTGACACGGGCAAGTTATCAAAATGTAAGCTCTGAAATGCAAAATGATATAAGGAAATCAAGTGTTTGTGTAATACAGTTTATTCCAGAAGCTACAAATCTCATTCCGTTAATATGTGAACAAAAACCGCGGTAAGATAATTGTTAATAAAATTTTGAGAACCTCAGTTAATAAATTAGTTTTATTGCTAGAGTGTTTACTACTCCTACTAGAGTGTTTTCTACAGAAGTGTTGCTGCTGTACGGAACAGCGTGTCCCTTAGTAGCGCTACTTAACTGTCCAGTTCCAACGCTATATTTTAAGATATTTCTATCATTGTCAATAAAAAAAAATTATGAAAAATTAAAAATTACGCCTGTATTAAACTAAATATTACGTTAAAAACTAGAATTCAACACAATAATTTAACTCATAGTGATAAATCTTGAAGCAAAGGCGAACATAACATGTCGTTCATGGATGACACCCATATATACAGGTAGCCGAGTAGATGTAGTCTATCATTGTAGAGCAGAGATTCATCAATCATTGACAATTCTAATTTTTATTAATAAGTACATTTGTAAAGTGTTTTTTTTTTTATTATTGAATAAATTTTTATTGAATTGACTGGGCGGCTCGCTTCTGTACAGCAGTGTCACCACTGCGTAAAGCACTTTACGTAGCTTAATTAATGTGTGCCTACCTTTTATATTTAATTGATAGATCATTTCACAGTAATATTAAACGAATATAAAATTTTTTGAAAAGCTAAGACTGAAAATTTTGTCTGCTAATAAACTGAAAATTACAATAAAATAATAGATATTAATTCACTAGAAAAATATTAATTCAACTCAATAATAAATCTTGAACCAAAGGCAAACATACACACGGGCGACACCCATATACACAGGTAGCCGAGTGGTTGTAGTCCATGGACGACACTCGTACTCAAGTGAATGTCGTCCAGAGACGACACTCAAAACGAAAGGGTGAATACCAAAACCTCATGTAACTACGAGAAATTTATTTGGTAAACTTATAGCTATCACTCACTGCAAAAAAATATATCAACATTAATATTTGTTGCAGTACTAGTTACGTTGGGAAACATATTATACTTGTATAAAATTTGTAGTATTTGTTAGTATTTTGTATAAAATTTGCAAATATTAAACCAAATTCATCGGTTTTCACTTAGGTAGGAAGCCTTTTGTAATTTATAAATTACTACCTCTACCTGCAGTTTCGTTCGCGTAGAGTTTAACAAAAAAAAAGTTAGGTCTCTCCATGTTTATTTTAATAGCCATTTATTTTCAGTTTTATGTATTTATTTAAACGCTTTATTTAAACAAAATGTTATATACAGTATTTGGTAAAAGATTTTCTTGGGCTAATACAACAACACTTTTGGCCTTTTTGAAGCTCTTAAAGTGATTTGACTTCTTGTTAATAATCCCTAACATTTAAAAAATGAAAAATCCAATCATTTCTGAAACTAGCTGTAAGTGAAATTCTGTTTTAAGGCAATTAAGGCATCGTGCCTTAAGGCAAATTGCTGGAACTTCCCGTACCAAAAATTATTATTTTTTTAAAGACGATTAACATTTTTGAAAAAAAAATTACTTTGAAAAAATAAGATTTTTGAGAAACTATAAATTGGCCAAAAAATTACTTTTTTTTGAAAAAAAAATTTTTTTTAAAAAAAAAAAATTTTTTAATTTTTTTTTTGTTTTTTTTTTTGAAAAAAAAATTTTTCTTTATTTTGACATATTGTGGAAGATCTGAACTTTTTTCAAAGCAATCGTACTGTTTTAACTGCATAGGGACAAAATATAAAGCGCGTAAGTGCCGCGTCGCTGTCTAACGCATAAGCATTGGTACGGAACCCATAGGAATGTTAACAAAATGTATACTTATTGTTAAAATCTCTATAAAATATCTGATAATTTGATGTGCATATGTCTAATGATCATTTTTGACCGCCAAATGGCTCATTTTTTTACTTTTTCCTCCATATCTCCGAAACCGCTAAACCTACCTTCATGAAAATTTTATCGATTTTTCATCTTGTCAATACAAGTGAAACGTTTTTTGAATTATTCAAATCGAACGCTCCGTTCTCTTAAAAACTGAGTTACCGTTTTCGGTACTTTTTGCCCCGTATCTTCGGAACGGCTAGACCTGCCTTCGCCAAAAACTAATCAGCACGTCTCCTTATCAATACGAATCGAATGTTTTTTGAACTACTCAAATCGGTTGATCCGTGTTCCCGAAATCGTCGACGAAAATTTGTATCCGCACATACATACACACACATACATACATACACACACACATACACACACACACACACATACATCCATTTTTTCTAAGGTATGCCAAAATGTTCAGAAACCTTTGAAACGTAAAGATATATAAAAATTTTCATTTTCGATTTTTTTGCGATTACTATAACTTACCCTACGGGAAGTTAAAAACACTGTCAATGTTACTAACTAAATGAAATAACCTAAGTGGATAAATTTTATTGTAAATTTGAGTAATGAACAAAGATGTTTTTGCAATTATTTCCAGAAAGCAAAAAATGTAAAAATGTAACAGAATACTGCGAATTAAAATAAGGTAAAATTTATTATATAATGAACCAATGTATATAATATAAAAATATTTTGAATCATATAAGGTAAAATGCAAAAACTAAACTATTTAATTATTTTATTGAATTTCATACGAACGAAATCGCGGTCACAGCTAGATGAAATAAGATTTTATATAAAATAAAAGTAGTCCAATTATGTACCCAATAACATTAACTACCTGCCGTCAAAATGCGTTCAGGCGTTACAGAAATTAGCCTAAAAAAGAGACAAAAAATTTGAAAAAATATTTAAAGCAGACATTCCAATTTTATTTATTTGCCTATTTAGATAGGTATATATGAAAATGGTTTACATACAAAGCACCCAATAGATATTACCATAGTCCAATATCAAATTCATAAACCAAAACGTTTCAAAACTAATTGTAAAGAAAATGTTAACGCGTTGTCGTATTTGTTGAAATTACATTTTTATAGCACATATAAAATTTTAGATGCATCTACATAATAAAGAATAATGTATACAAGTAAGTTACAGTATCTTTTTCAAAAGATCAAACTGTGTTATTTCTACACTATCTAGATGACCACTTATTATTTATTTCAAAATTATTACGTTAACTTAGTTAACATTTCTCGCTGTATAGGAATACAAGAATAATTGTGAATAATAATTAAAAAATATTAAAATGTATCGACGCCGATGTATAAAATATAATTTAATAATTGACGTACGTTATCATTTTATATCCAATAATTCTACCATGGAAAATAAGGCCGTATTTTCATAAATGCGCAGTTCAATCGACAAATATAAATGGATCTATTAATTAATTTAATATAAGTGCAATTCACGTGAGTTACATTTGCATAAAAGTATAAAATACATAAAAATTAATTTATATTATTATACCAGTGCATCTACAACTGAGTTCAAATACGCATTTACTATGAAATGTAACAACTCATTCATTCAACATTTCACAAGCAAAAAAAGAACTTAAAGCTTTCAAATAAAATTGATGCCTTATTGCTACACGATAGGATCAGATGAATAATGTGAAAGACTTGGGATGAAGAAAAGTGCAGGTAATTGCTGGTGTAAAAATAACAAAATTACAGAATTGAAAGCTAGATAGGATATACTGAGGAATGTAAAACTAGATTGCAAATGTAAAATGTAAACGAAGGAGTGCAAATGAAAGGATACTGCTTTGACACTAACGATGTTCCTTGAGAAGGAAAATTTATTATTACTATGTTACCTCATGCAAATATATGATGCAAATGTGCTTTAAGGTATAAAATAAATGTCATATTTATGAAAAAGACTTGAATGTGCATACTAATGAAACAAAATACGTTAGTTGCTTCATTATTTTTGAAGTTTTATTTAATATGTTTTGTTTAATGTCTATATAATTTTTTTCGTAATATTTATACCAATTTATAAAAATATATCGAACTAGTCAATTTTCTTTGTTGATCTTTCAGTCGAATTTTATCTAGTGTATATACCAGTATTTATTTTGGTTTATAAATATATATGATTGTATAGATTTTAATGTTTTTTTCGACTTTGAAACATTAATTATCTGTCAGTCAATTCATGGAAAAAAGCATAAGATTTAAAATTGTTCTGTTTCGTGAACAAAATGTGTCTAAAGTTTCAACTAAAAAATAAGTAAGTAAGCACTATAATATCATAATATTAGGTAATGAAATTGTAGGTATAACCGAGGAAAAGCACTAAAATAATTAATTTAAAAAATCAACTAACATTTTAAACCAAATTTATATATTTTAGGTTAAAAAATCTCAGGTGTTGAGAATCTTGTAGTCCAGATAAAACTTCATAGGCAAAAAAAGTGCTTGAAGATGATTGTAGGATAACAGGAATTAAGAAATCAAAGGCTGAGATTCTCAGAAATTTAGTAAGTTTTGATAGTTATCGGAAAGTAAATTAGATTTTATAGTTTATAAATATAGGGTGTCCCAGATCTTGGCGTCAAATCAAAACTGGGTGATATATTAACCTTAACTGTCCTGATGTCCTGAAAAAATTTAGAAATAATACCTCGTTTGGAAATAATGAGCTCTACAGAGCAACCTAGAGCTTTGGTAAAATTATGTAAATTTTTTAGTTATTATGGTTAAATTTATTAATTTTGTTCATTTGGAACCGTAATCGGGAACAACATTTTTCGGACTACAGTAAAACTAATACCATAATTACCTTAAGTTTTCAAGAATTAATACTTTTTGTTGTACTATGAATTTAATTTTTTAAAATTTGTCGAATTTGAATAGATCTCCTTTAAAAAAAAGGTATTAAAGTGTGTTGACAAGTTCTATCAAAAGTTGGCGTATTCAATCAGGGCTTTGAAATATACTTGACAATTTTATTATTGAAAAATTTTGATTCTTATTATAATATTTATTTTCTTGAATAAAAATATAAAAACCTAAATATGACACGGTTTTTACTCTTCAGTTCAAATGTTTCTCTCTCGCACGTTGAATGTTGTTCGTATGACAAGAATTTTAAGTAATTGAATTAATATATTGCTACTTAGCTTTAAATTATGTATTAATTATTTACACAGTTTAAATATCATTAACATAATTTTAAAACTTAAATTTCTATACATATGTCCAAAGACCAGGAAAATCATAATATTGCAATTGTTATCGGAGATAATCAGTCTGAATCCTGCGAATAAACCACAACATATTGGAGTTAGCAAATAGTTTTGCCTCATGTGCGGTTAGGGTTTATGATAGCCCCATACGAATATGGATATTTACACACATACATATAACTAAAAGAGAAACCACGAATAATCGACCAGTTCTTGACTTTGACCTATATATTTAAACGCGTCATTATCTAAATGCTAAAAACTGGGAAATTCGTGAAACTGCTAACAACCAAATAAGAGAAGCATCATTAAATTATCAGAATCAATTCGTGACCTTTAATAAAGGTATTTTCATTAAAATATAATAAGCCTGTAGTTAGAATTTGGTGAAGCTGGAGTATATACCAAATATGCAACAAGGACAACTTGGTATTGAATTGATCCAATAAATTTATTGTTAACCTATTAAGATGGTCGGTCAGTCAGCCTATGATAATGATATCAATATTGTCAACCTTAGACGATGGTGATTCCCATTAGGATTGACAGAATTAACAATAGAACTATTATAGAGGTATTCGCAATTAATCTTCTGGTCCCTTGGTAGTACAAGAAATGTTCTTCCCAGAATATATATATATATATATATATATATATATATATATATAATACACGTGTGTAAATTATGATTTAAAATTATTTAGAATTCTTTTGTCGATAATTCCATTGTTATTAGAATAGATTCTAATCATTATTTGCAATCCAGTTATGGCATGTTATAACTATGGGCTGTGTTAATTAATAATAATATTGAAATTAATGAAACGAATAAATTACATTTTCAACTACAAAAATGCTTATGAATTGTGCAACTAAAAATACAAAACTGTATTTGAATATATGTAATATGTAAACTTTGTAAATAAAGGTAAATTTTACAATTAAAGTTATATAAATTTTACTTGATTATTTTTAACAAAGTAAAGTTGTGAATGTGTAAATCGAACTAAAACATACTAACAATAAGTTATTATAAAAACTACTTTATAAAGTCACTTATAAAGATAAAAAATATATTTCAATTAAATAAATTTACATGTACTATTTTTCGGTATTATGTGAAGTTTCAACATCTTCGCCCTTATCTGAGGGTTTTTCAGAAAAAAAAAACAATGTATGTGTTTCCAGATTTATTTTTAATTGCACACAGCAAACATTTTTAATTTTTATTTGTGATCAGAACCTAGGAATCCTGTAAGCTCTTGTAATGATTTTTTTTTCAGTTGAACTTTTCAGAAAGCACCATCTAGCACTACGCCGCAATACTTCCAAGTGTATAAGTTATTCAAAATTCAAACATGAAAGAATATTTCTGAGAAAACACCAATCTTATGTTATTATCAGTGAATATAGCATTAGAGTTTTATATTATTTTATATACACCACAAACATGCAGGATAGTGCTAATTATACCGTTGACGGTAAGAGAAGATTACATTATGCGACGTATGGCCTTTGAAGATTATACATGATGGTAGAGTCTTGGATTTGTAAATATTTTGTAGAGCTTGGATCAAAGAATCCAAAAAGTAATAAAAAACAAAAACCAATTCTTTATTTATTTACTGTCGACGTTTCGGAACTAGGTACGTTCCATCCTCAGGACATCTGTCAAGAAACAAGATCTTGATACGATTTAGGAAAACAATATGTTAAAGAAAAGCGGAAGATGGTGGATTTTTTTATTTTTTTTAAATGAATAAAATTGAGAAAAAAATAGTGTACAAAAATATGACAATATAATCAAAATGAAAATGATAAAAATAAATGAGTAAATTATATAACAAAATATTAAAAATGTTAAAAAATTAGAAAGTATTAAAAATAATTACTAATAAATATTAAAATAAATAAAACAGAACTAATTACAGGTACATACAGATAGATCAGATCAACACTTGTTATTCAGACTTACTCGTAGAGGAAGCTAGTATTATTACGTTTATTAGTACTTTGTTTATCTAGTAAAATAAAAGCCGATTCTGCAAAGCGGCTTTGTAAGAAATTCGACTCGTGATAAAAAACCTTTGCGTCATAAGAAATTAATCTTACATTTTTACATCAAATTTAAACACTCCAGAAATACATATATATACACACACACACACACATATATATATATATATATATATATATATATCTTCGGGGCAGATTGTAAACTCCGGCAGTGCAGAAATGCCGGACTAACAAGATCCTTTACAGAGCTTTACGGGTGTACCGTAATGGAATACCCGTACTATTGCAGACTAAATCCGACCAGGACCAGAATCGATATAATGCAATGCGACAATCATCATCCGACCATATTTATGAAATATTGCATATATGGATTACCTGCTGCACAGGTAGTTGAAATTATATTACCAGAAAATCGAATTACCCACTATATTCTGTGAAATGCAATCATTTCTAATTGGTATGAACTATTTCAAGGTAGGTATTATATCGACGACTTTAATTGAAATTACATGATATTAAATTAATTATGAGTGAATCCATCACTCTTTGATGGTATAAATGCATTTATAATTCTACAGTTATCTGCGATTAATTTATATTTTAATATTTAATTTGTAATAAAATAAACTATTTATTAAAAAATTAATAATAATATAGGAATGTTAATAATTAAACTGAGTAATGAAACACAAAAGCTTAAACATTTGTTCACTTCAATAAACATAGAATACACGCGTGTATTAGGAAATTAATTTAGTTATTTCCTGTTTAATTTGACGCTGTTTTATTCTAAAAATAAAATAGATTGGTATTTATTTGTTCTATTTATAATGAAATGTATCATACGTAGATAAACAAGTTGAGATAGATCGCAAACACAGCCGCTTTGACATTACTTCAATTTTAATTGTGTCCAAAATACATAGAGGCGCCTCTAAACTGTAGCACTTAAATCTACCCCTAGGTTTAATTTTAGATAATTTTGTATTATATATATATATATATATATATATATATATGTGTGTGTGTGTGTGTGTGTGTGTATTTACCTTAACCACAAATATGTTTTCATAAAAGAATGTAATTAAATAAAATATAATATTAAACGTTTAAAGTACGTGTATTATAATAAGCAAATTAGTTTAATAAGAAGCTAAGTATTATATTAGGAGTAGCAGTTCTCTAAAAAAGAGCAATTAATTCGGACACAGTACACCATCTGTTGAATGCGAAAAACACTAAAACAGAGTAAAACTCATTTCTTATAAGTTTACCCCATATGGTATCATATTGGCTGTTGTACAGTTAATTTTTCTAACTAGGGTTTCTAAAAGGCAACCCTGTGCTTGACCATTCTCTTTCTAATGAGATCATTGTTAGACATATTTCTAATTGTGATCTGAATATATATTGCAGCAAAAACTCTAATGTCATTTGAAATCATATTTAATTTCTACTTATTTTTATTTGCCTTATTAAGATAGGTTTTAAAAATTGATATTACTTCGCATCATATGTTTCATGAATATATGAAACGTTTTTTAAATGTTAGATTTTTTTAAACAAAAGTATTACGATGCATATATAATGAACAGTTCACAGGAAAGGTCCGTTAACTGAGTTAAATGCGCAAAAAATGCCTAAAATTGGCTATTGTCATTTTAAAACATTTTTTATCTATATCCTCAAATGAAAATTGATATCACTAGTGCATGACATCAGGTTATCAAAACCAGGGTTCAAACTCTGGACCTTGTCCACACGACATACAAATTAATATAAATATCATAAACCTAATAATATAAATTAATGATTTTAATAACATTAGAAATTAAACAATATAATTAATTCTTAAAATACTCCTTATTCAAAATTATGATTTAACTTGATTTATTGAGTATGTTTAAAAAAATCAGCAGCGTTATATATGTACTAGAAAAAACATAAGAGTATAAGCCCGTATATTGAATCATTTTTCAATGCAACAGTTAATAATTTAGTATTTAATAATTTTTCAAATAATTTTATTAATTAATGTAATCAAATATAATCATTTGTGTAATCCAAGACAAGATAACTAAATAAACCTTTAATTTGGGTTTCTATCTCTTTATAGTCGGCAGCGGGAATAAATCTGATCAGTTTTCGGTTATTGCGGCAGATCACGCACGTTTTATTGTCACTTGACCTATTTCAGAGCCCGGACGCGTCCAAAATGTGGATAGACCACGAGAAAATATCTCGGCCGAATACTGATTTATTCGCTAGTTATCAAAAACTAAACTGTGATTTATTATATTTTACTTATTCATTTAATGTATTTATTCATAAGCAAGGCTAAATCAAGAATATTTTTATTTTATTTTATGTAAATAGACAATCAGAATACATAGTTTCTGATAAGCCTATGTGATCATTTATATGGCGTTCAGTAGTCCCCTCCATTGAATAGATCCGCAGCTAGAACAAATTTATAGCTGTGAATAAATAAATATTGTTTCAAACTTTTGTATCTAGTGCAAAAAATTGTTTTGTATTTTTATTTGAACATAAATCAGAGTTTAAGTGCCCTATAAAAGCTGCTGTGATGATTTCACTTAACTACCTCGTTGTTCCAGAAGGCAGCCATACGGTTGGGCTTGCTCTATTTGAAGAATTCATTAATACAATTGCTATAATAATGATGAATTTATTTATTGATGTTGCAATGCCAAGGATATTGTCACTTGGAAACATATTACCATCTATATATTAAAAACCGACAAATTTAACCACTGCTTGACAACAGGCTTGGCATCAGGCTGCCGAGGCGGACATCGAACCTGGTGGAATTTATGATTGAAAGCCCATAACTCTAACCACTAATCCATTTAGAAGCCGCAAAGACAATAAATATAAACTTAGTATTTTAGTTCATGTATAATATGTAAGTAAATGAGTATCATTTGTATTTGTGATCATTTGTATGTGTTACAAGTATTTTTATTCTATATATGATGAATATCTTATTACAAATTATTTGATCTAAAATTATAGTCACAAACTCGAATTCATGACGAACAAATTATAAATTACTATTGGAACTGATTTTAATGAATAAAATTTATAATAATTATTGATTTGAAGTAATTAAGTAAAAAACCTACTGCAATTATTAAAAAAAGATTTTTCAGGTTTCTAAAACTAGAATCAATTTCATGAGGTAATTTATTGAGCTTTCGTTAAATTACAGAATTTTTATACTCACACATCGACTAAATAAATTACGGGGTACTAGACAAGGAAAAAGTAATTTGATCATGATAAACATATATTGAAGTAGAGATGTAATACAATTTTATTTCCTAAACGTAACATTCTGACAATTTTTATGCTAATTTCTGATATGATAATTCATGTGAATTAAAAGCAGCAAGAAATATTCTTTTAAAATTCAACATCAATTATATATTATAACAATTATGCTTGTAGGATTAAATATGTGCGATTATTTAGATGTTAATAATAATATTCCATGTTAACTTATTGATAAAATACAATAATGAGTGAAGCACTAAAAGCAATTAAACGCCATTAGTAATATTTAATTCACATGTATTATTATTTTATTAAATATTTATGTGCATAGACTTTATATATATATATATATATATATATATATATATATATATATATAGGAATAATATAGAACAAAAAAAAACACATGGCTTCTACTAAAAGGCTTACTAAAAATGGGTAATGAATCCATATTTGCCACAATTGCTTAGTACATCAAATTTAATTTAATTTGAAGCAATGGTACAAAAAAACTTTTTTTTTTCAAAAAATAAGTCATCCATGACGTAACCAGTGAGGACGTGGACTAGGATCAACTAGTCCAAGATTCGATCGCTACCTTGGCCAAGCTCGATATCAAGCAGTATGGTACCAAATTTCTACCTGTCCTCAAATATAATCTCAGGTAAACATTGCTTTTCGCGGTCAATTCTTTATCACATACAAGCCAACTCTATTAAATATGCATATCTAGCATATAGTATATAGTAATACGCAAAGAAGAGTGGTTAACCACTGTTTTTTCCTCTCAAAGAAAATAGAATATTAGCAATGTAAGTTAGCAAAAAGTTAGCTTAAAGAGCTATAGTTCTGATTGCTGTTAAATAGATCCAAGAAAAAAAAACATTACAACATAAAAAATGCCAAGTGTGATTAAAAATTATTTTCGTCTTCTGGCAGTTATATACGTGATTACCACGATGACTTATAAAATTCTAAAATCCTAGAAACCAACAAAGATTGAAGATAATTGATGATCGTTGACTTTTGTACTGAAGATTATTTCATATGTGCAGTATTACCGTTTAAATTAAGACAATTCCTTTCATGCCTTTTACCTCATATAGCTACTATTATTCCTCGACTTCAAATACCACATCAGTATTTACATTTCCCCATGAAGAAGATATCTCAGCAGCTTAGCTTGGAAGCGCATTCGGTAGGAATATCTTAAAATTTTCCCTGAATTGACATGAATATAATTACATCCTCTCAGATATTGCGGAACGTAGATGTCGCTCCACCGTCATCTATCCCGATTGATAAATAAAGTAAATAGAACTTGGAACTTTCTTTGATATTTTTGCATTAAACTTGCTACATTTTATTATTTTTGCTCCGTTTTCATTGAGAAAATACTTTTGTTCAAGCTCTTCGATTCATTATAATTATACCTCATATTGTGTTTACATAGTATTTTAGTTCTCTTCGTACCTTTTCAAGTTTATTATTTCTGGTGGATACGAATCAAGTTAAGGACCATGTTTATTATAATATAAAAGTTTTCAAATTTAGTTTTTGTTTTGTCATAATATATTAAAATATCCAAATGATACAAAGTGAGAAACAAGTGATACAAAGTATTCAAAATTGAATATAGGAAAATTGTATATAAAGACAAAATGGTATATATAGACAGTGGCATTATTTAAAAATGGGGTAGTTTTATCAAAGTTTTCGCGACTGTATAACATGAAGAAGCCCATAATAACAATCTAGTCAGATGTTGAGCGTCATTGTCAATCGAGTGAACTTTCTTCATATTTTTTGGAGAATTATTTATCGATATTCGTGAATATTTCAATTCAAATAAATTAACTTTTATTCAATTTTATTGCAATAATCAGGTGTTTAGTGGAATTTTGATAAATTATAATGGCATACAATGGGCAATGCGACATAGTACTATTTCGCAAGCAATACAACGCCAAGAAAACAAAATTAAAACCTAATAAAGATTGGCTTTCAATTTCTACCTCAAGTATGCAAAAAAATAATTGCTAAAAACAGAACCTCTGAACTCGTGCTTCATAAATTATGAACAAAATGGTTTTCGTAATATGTTGCATTTTTCCTTAATAAATATGTTTCTGTAGTTCCTACTTAATTGAAACACAATCTTACTGGTAGTCAATGAACTAAAGATGAGTAAAAACGATATAGGTGGGTTATAATATTATTAAATAAATAAATATCATTAAAATAAAACACCATGTTCAAACCCAAAACAACATGTTATTTTGTCCTTATTTCCCCTAAAACTTTCGGGTGTCAAATAGCAACAAGAAATCTCTCACACTAAATTTTATGAATTTGACTCACGAGCTTGCCTTTGGGCGGAGCCTTCAAATATATATTATATCCATATATTATCTATATATAAATATACATATATATATACAAAATTATAATATATATGTAAGTTTGCATGAATGATTGAAACAGCTTCAAGTATCCATGTGATACAAATTAACCATACGTTATAAATGATAAATAATTTGGATTTTTGCCAGCTCTATATATATACTTAGTAAGTTGAATACCTTACGACCTACACATATTTACTATGAAAAACAAATACTTTGAAATGAGTAATGTTTATTGTTGAAATATGGAGAATTATTAGACGTAAGAGCTGATATAAACCCCACACATAGGAGAATGATGAACCGATGGGTTGCCTCTCATATAATATGTTAGGTCATAAGTCTTCAACAAACAGCTTATACAGCATGTAAAAGTAAGAGTACTGATTGCTGTTGGAACAATAAAAAACTAGCTGTAGGTGGAATTCTGTCTTAAGGCAATTAAGGCATCGTGCCTTAAGGCAAATTGCTGGAACTTCCCGTACCAATTTTTTTTTTCAAAAAACGATTAACATTTTTGAAAAAAAATTTACTTCAAAAAAATAAGATTTTTGAGAAACTATAAATAGGACCAAAAATTACTTTTTTTTGAAAAAAAAATTTTTTTTTTTAATTTTTTTTTTTAATTTTTTTTTGAAAAAAAAAAGTTTTCTTTATTTTGACATATTTTGGAAGATCTAAACTTTTTTTTGCTGCTTTAACTGCTTTAACTGCTTTAACTGCATAAAGACGAAATATCAAAGCGCGTAAACGCCGCGTAGCCGTATAACGCGTAAACATTGGTACGGAACCCATAGGACTGTAAACCAAATTCATACTTATTGTTAAAATCTCTATAAAATATCTGATAATTTGATGTGCATAAGTCTAATGATCATTTTTGACCGCCAAATGGCATTTTTTTTTACTTTTTTCATTAGATCTCCGAAACCGCTAGACCTGCCTTTAAGAAAATTTGATCGGTTCTTCACATTGTCAATATAAGTAAAATGTTTTTTGAATTATTAAAATCGGACGCTCCGTTCTCTTAAAAACTGAGTTACCGTTTTCGGAACTTTTTACCCCGTATCTTCGGAACGGCTAGACCTCCCTGCGCCAAAAACTAATCAGCACGTCTCCTTATCAATACGAATCGAATGTTTTTTGAATTATTCAAATCGGTTGATCCGTGTTCCCGAAATCGTCGACGAAAATTTGTATCCGCACATACATACACACACGCACATACATACATACATACATACATACACACACACACACACACACACACACACACACACACACACACACATACATCCATTTTTTCTAAGGTATGCCAAAATGTTCAGAAACCTTTGAAACGTAAAGATATATAAAAATTTTCATTTTCGATTTTTTTGCGATTACTATAACTTGCCCTACGGGAAGTTAAAAATTCAAAAAAATATGGACAATAAATTCATTAGTTCGTTAGTCAAAATAGTGTAGAAAATAATATATTTATTCGGAACGTGATATTTTAGCAGTATGTAAATACTGGATTTTCATACCAGAGATCCTGAATACCAGCAAATTTTTGGTCGTACTTAAAAAAATGTAAATAAATGAAAACAATGATAGTAATAATTGTAAAATTCAACCAAAACATTACCTATTACTAAAATAAATAATTATAATTATTATCGTATATGGTTTGCATTGTTCAACAAAAACTATTTTTCATTTTATTTCTTTTGAATATATCAACTATCAAAGAATTTACAGACATTTATTCACACTAAAGTCGTATAAAATGTTAGGAAAGACAATTCTGAAATGAGAGACTTTCATATAGAAAATGCAATAGTTAAAGCAAATTAGCTGCAATATAGACTAAATGTGCTATGACTTTCTATAAAACAAAGAAGTGTAACAAAATTATCCATGTCTAATAAAATTATTATTTATTTGTTAAGTATTGGTTTAATTAAACCCAACTAATTAGCGAAACCACTTTAAACTAAAATATTAATAAAAGCGTATGACGTATGGTTGTGAAGTTGAAAAAAATGTTTATGGGAAAAGCTTTCCAGTAGTTTTAAGTTTTTTTTCGGTTTGCGAACACTGAACTATATATTTTATTGTGTAATATTTATTTGTTTTTAAAGTTATATATATATATATATATATATATATATAAGTAAATGCCTTTCTTTGGAATATAAGATCTCCTACATTTCCTAAAATATGATCTCAAATATGTAGTAAAACATTTTCCCGAGCGAATAATTACTATTTTCGACGTTGCTAATTTTATAATATGCAGCTGAAGTGTTTTTTATTGAGAATTGACTAATTAGTCATGTTAACATGGTTAATTAGTGCTTTCTAAAGCCAACCCAAAGCCCGCAAGCAACAGCAAGAAAATTCCATACACCGAGTTTGTTTTTACGGATTACATCGAGGAATGCATATATTATATAAATGTTAAATATAATATATTTATTCTGAAAGGATATTATAAATTAGTATGTTTGTATTTATTATTTATAATATAATAAAAATATTATTAAGTTACAATTTTTTTGAGAATCTAAATCAACCAATTTAATGGAAAAAGTATTCCAAAATTTAAACAATATAATTTAGATCCAAATTGTTAAATGATACATATGCACATTAGTTTATTGATAAATAAATTCACAGACCATCATCGGACAAATTTTTCGATTTGATCCATTTGAAGTACAAAAGTATTTCAAGACAATAAATATATGAGAAATACGTTTTATACATTTTATAATTTCTTACTTAAATTTATTAAAATTTATTTTACTATTTAAATTTTGATACACTTGACTATCAAAATTTTACTGAAACCAAATATTTCATTCAAATCATTCTCGTATATATTTTGGAATTTTTGAATAAAAAGTTTGCCATTTAAGGTGATGACCATTTAGATGACATGGCATGAAAGTTTTAGTACGTTCAAGTAATTCTAAAATTCATCCATAAATCTTATAAATTTTTATAAAATTTCCAGTATTCTAGTAAATTCGATCTTTTAAAAACAGATAACTGTTTTTTTTTAATCATTGAATAGATTAGTGCCTATTATTGTTTCAAAAATTGTCGTTTCATTAGTAGCGTTTTATTATATTTAGACGAATTATAAATGTATTTTTTTCTGTGTTTCAAATCCAGATTTGACTTAACTAATATCAGTTTATAAAATTGAAAAGTTAGGTGTTTGTTTCATTTTAAGTTGCAATTAAGGATAGCTAATACTTCTCCAGAGTTTTTTTTTTCACTATCACATTTGATCCTGATATTATTAGTGAAATTTTCAATTAAAATTTCTTCCGTATATGTTATGAATTTTTTAGCTATTTATGAATTTTAATTTAGGATCTCTCTTTTTAAAATAAAATAATGAATATTTTCAAGCATTCATCATACTGAGACGTCCAATGATTGGATTGGCATTCGATTTAGACAATTTTAGGTGTTTAACAAAAATTTGCTAATGTCGCATATGTGGAATAGATGCAGATAATAAAAGATAAAAAATCAAGCATTTCTCAATTAATTTCGTTGTATTTAAAAATTATTATTAATGACAGAATTGTTTTCGTTGTTGTCTTAATATTTCTTGCAGCTTGCAGTTTTATATTATTGGCTAGTGATTACAAATTTCAAATTTTTAATTTAACTAATATTTATTTATAGCAACATTTTTAGCAAAGAATTTAAGTACAACTACTGTTATGTGAATTTGTGTAATAGATGCCTCGTGCAAATCATTCTCGATAATGTAAGTGACCAAATGAAAGTTGATAAGATGGCAATTTCTATTCAATTTTACATAGAATCTACATATAAAAGCAATGCTAGTTACAACTTGTAACACAATGTATGAGCATTAAAGTAAATACTTTAAAAGTAATCCATAAATAAATTTTTAAAGATACGTTTACTGAAAATAGTTTAATAAAAATGTAACAAACTACATCCTTCCAAAGCTATAAAATTCATTACATGTAATCTCCTAATGCGTCTCGCCCATGGCTATAACAAATCCAACAAATACATTTCCACACAAAACATAATGACAGCCTCGAACTTCATTGATCATAACAATGAAAATAACAATATCCAGAATCAATGTTGAATTAAATTAATTGAAACAAAATAATTGCTACACATAATTCATAAACTAGTTGCTTGTACGACGTACAAATCTAAATGACAATAATATCAATGTGTCACCGCAAATTAATATCAGGTTCGAGTAGCAATTTGGGCAATATTTGATTCACAGAAATGCAAATTAATAACCAAATATTACCTAGAATATATTGATTGTTATTTGAGTACAATTACCACATGTAATGGACTACATTTGTAATACTTGGCGTAAATTAATTGGATGGGGTAACATCCAATAAATATATTATTGGTAATATATATATTATTGGTAATATTTTATAGTAAAATTGAATGAGGCTGGAATATAGGCGGCTTCACTTGAATAAATTATTATATATATAGCTGATAAAATTATTCGATAGGCTGAAGTTTCAATCACAAAACTTGTCATGTTCACAAAATTAAGAACTTACATTCCAATTTATCAATATACAATAAATATTTTAATTACAAAAAGACAAATCTAATAAATTATTGATAAAATATACTAGTAATAATAATCTACTAACATAATAGTAAGATATTTCGATCTCGATTAGACTATGGTTAAAGTTAATAAATAAATTTAAATAATGATAAAATTATTGCTTTCTCGACTAGAGAATTGAATATTTGTTAATATTTATAAAAAATGGAGGTTGAGAGAGTACGATTATATATTACTATATATAATACAGGGTGTCCCTGAGTGTAGACCGTAATTGTCCCGGATAAAATAGGAAAAAAAGCTCACGATGTTTGGAAATCATGAGCTTCTAAGTATAATATAGAGCTTTGACCTTTTTTATATTGTGACCATTTTTCGGCAATTTTTATTACTTTTGTTTATTTAAACATTGGCACCGTACCCGTTAAAAATATTTCTAGAACCACAATCCAAAATAATTACACAATTGCCAGGTTTTCAAGAATTAAGACTGTTTGTTCAACTTTGGATTTAAAATTTCCAAAATCGGTCGACGTTAAGAAGCCTTTCTTAAAAAAAATATACACTAAAGTGTATTGCCAAGTTTCATGAAAAGTTAACAGAAGCTAATCACAATAACTAAAAAACATTAAGTCCTTAAATAGAAGTATAAATCTGTAAATTTGCCAGAAAATTATGTTTCAAAATATGAGAAAATAAAGTACTTCTGCAACTTGCATTTTTTCGGTAAATGAAATTTTCTATAGCATTTAAAAAGTTCAAATTACATAACTCACAATAACTAAAAATTGGTCAGAATTTTATTAAAGCTCTAGGATGCACTTAAAAGCTTATAATTTCCAAACAACGTGAAATAATTTCTTTTTTTTATTTTTGCCAGGACTTACAGTTAATACAATATTATCTCGTTTGGGCTTGACATTGAGTTCTGGAACACCCTGTATATATAAGAACACCCGTAAAGGACAAAATATTCCACATTCATCATATCTAAAAATCTTGAATAAAATTATTAATGTTTAAAAATATAAAAAAAATTACATTGATGTGTATAAAAATAGTATATATTTCTATTGGAAGCTAGAGATCATTTACTTTTTTTTAATAACCATCTGTCACACTTTAGGATATTCAGTAATTGTTTTGGCTTTTCTTATTATATGAAACTTGAATTGATGGCAACCCAGTAGTAGTCCAGTCCAGTTATGAGTAATTATCTATACTCGAAGTATTTGCTGACATTTTTATTATATATGCAACTATACTCACGAGAGGCGATTTTCACTTGAAGCTATGTTTGAGATCTATTACCTCAAGTGGAAATTTGACATCAAAGTTGCCTGATGTCAGGCTTGGCAGTAGCGGAAATCGAACTAGCGAGCCCGGGACTAGTTGGTGCTACTTATTCAAAATCATATATAGAAAACGAAGTCAGTATTTGCAATTGTTTCTAATAGTATTTATAGATAAGTTATCTATCTTGCAGGAGTAAAAAATCGATTATAGACGTCAGTTCGCACGTGACAACATAAAATTTAATTACAAAAAGCTTTAATCCTTGGTCCAAATATGAAGTTCATTTATGAATATTATGATCATAAAATATTCTTCCAACACCATCTCAAAATAAACTCCACTCAAGAACTTTACATAATAAACGACTAACAAAAATAACTGTAATTAATTAGCATATAATTGCTGTCATAGCGTTCTGCCTGATAACTTGTCAAATATATTTCATTTCTCTTCACTTCTGAGGTTTATAGTTTTAAACCGACGACAAATCTACTTTAATATTTATTCCTGCGCACCTGTTTCCAATTTCCATCATGAATCATATAGAACAGTGTTCTCTAAAAATTTGACATCGAATTCAAGAGTTGTCATTCTATTTGGCATCCCGCAGGATTACACAAGAGAAAGAAATATGCTATAGTATGTTATGATATTATTACAAAAATACATAAGCACTACCTCAATTTAGCATCGTCATAATTTACAAGATGTTGTTTTAGATCGACTGTGTAAATTTTTGGCAACTGCTCCATAAAAGGTGAGTGGCAAAAACGCAGAGACGCAAAAGCGTGGTAGAAAAATAGAATTAAAACTGGGAAATTGTGAAACTATGATATCGGCTAAATCAGACGTAAAACTTTCCGGAAATAATAATAATAGTGATCAAGAAGCCAATTAGTAGTTCAGGAATTTAACTTCCGACAAAGTTGCACCTTATCCTGAAGTTTCATAGTTTTTAATTATATTAAGTCATTTTCAAATGTTGAGAAATTTCTATTTTGTTTCTGATGATACTTGAAGTTTTATTTCATTAACTATAGTTGTACTGTATACAATTAAAAAAAATTCTTCAGAAACAAAACTTTATTATAATAAATATAAATTCGAACATTATTAACTTACCCCGTAGGGTAAGTTATAGAAATAAGCCGAAAATCAAAAATAGAAATGTCTGCATATCTTTTGGTTTCGTTGGTTTCAGAGGTTTCTGAACATTTTGGCATACCTCAGAAAAAATGGAGCAATTTTTGCTCCCTTCGGATCAACCAATATGAATGGTTCAAAAAACATCACATTCCTATTACAAGAAAGATGTGAATAGTGATTAGTTTTCGGGAAAGGCAAGTCCAGCCGATACGGAAATACAGAGCATAAAATAGAATTCGAGTTTTTGAGAGAACGGAGTATCTGATTTGAATGATTCAAATAACTTTTTGCTTGTTTTGAAAAAGTAATTGCTTTTAGGAGAAAAAGTAATTGCTTTTAGGAGAAAATCATATCACTATTCAAAATATCAAAAAATTCCAGCATAAAAAAGAACACTAAACTTGAATATCATCCGAGCCATTTCATCAAGTATACTTTTTTGCTATTGTAGAAGATGGCATTTAAGTTAAAAATAAATACATAATTTAACACTTGAACCTTCATTAGAGAAATGAAGTAATTATTATGAAATGATTAATAAATTCTATAATATTCGTTCCCACAGTGGATTATGTTGAACAACGCCTAAAGAAATATTTCACTCATCAAGAACTTCATGTAATTAAAATTAACATACATTCATTGACTGCTTGTATTTTTTTTACTTTTTCGTTGGCGATATAATCTCATTCTTTGAACAGCTGTAATATCTGTCTTGCCTATAAAAAGATTTTTTATTTTAATAACTTCAAAGATTTAGAAAAAGTACGAATAATATAGAAATTATTTCAATAAACTTACGTTTCTTACACGGCACGAATGTGTCATGTATTTCATTATTTTCTTTATAATTATTTACTGGAGACAGGATAAAATATTATTCCGATCCAGATATTTTTTACCATATCAAGATTTCTACTAGAACGTAACCTTAAAATCTAATGACATTCTGAATAATAGGTTCTCGCATTCAGGGGAATACTACGTATACACATACAATCAAAGAACCCTCTCACGTGACACGACGACCAATAACAATCGACCCGTGTAGAGATGATTTCATCGAGAGCGAATGGCGAATCATTGGCACTCTATTCTAGCGTAACGCTATTTCGTTGCATTTGCACAGATTTCTCATCAGACACTGCTGCATCAACAAAATATTCGCCCTATTACAGAGATTGCAATGATAAAATGATGACACAGAGATGAAGAAACTGATTGGGTGGCAATCAAAATGGAATATGTGGAAATAAATTAATATCATGAAATTTGAGAATATGTTTTGTGTTTTTTTCTTTCAAAGATTTAAGGCACTAAATTACGCTACGTTAACGTGACAAGTATCCTCGTCAATCCCAACTAACTAGTGCATACGTGTTTTTTACATCTTAATTTGAGAAAATTAAAGTCACATCGTACTCGTTATTACTCAAAGAACATCAATTCTTTATATAATTCTGTTTACAATTTTGTCGTCGGCTCTCGTATTTTTCAGACGTGTATTTAGTTAAATAAATTAAAATTTCTGGTTGATCTATATTATATTGCGACCATGTATATTATTCTTGTCGAAGCCAATTGCAGAATATGTTTATTTTCGAACTCTAAGCACTTAACTGAAGCACACAACGCGCCAAGATTTTCCAGACAACGCGTCTAGAATTTCCAAGTGTAAGTAAACATTAATATGCATTAACTTTCTGCTCGCTCAATAACGATATAATGTACTTATAAATTTTTGTTTTAAAATATGACATATAATATATAATAAATAACGTTCGAAACGTTTCTCAACGCTATAGAAAATTGCATTTACAGGAAAGTTGCAAGTTGCTGAAATAGTTCTACCTTCGCCTGCAAAATCATATGGATTCATACTTCTATTTTTGGACTGAACATATATAAAAACAAATTATTCTATATAGTTAACAGTTAACTTATTAAATTGATGGAGGCATTAAATGAATAAAGCTCAATAAATTATATATATGCAGAATGTAGATAAAGTGCTGGTGTAAAATATTTCGTTTTAGCCATTATTATTGTCATTTGTTGTTTTAGAAGCTAGAATGTTCGAATAATTATTTGATTCCTTTAAAAATTACTTCCACTTTAAGAACTGACTACACTCGATATTTTTGTAGTAATATTGTTAATATTAATAGTAGATCCAGGGGTTTTATACATACGATTAAAAAAGTTTAAAAATGCTATTTGCAATCAAAAATGCTCATTAGACATATGCACATCAAATTATAACATTTTATAAAAAATTTATGGATAAGTACAATTTTTGTTTACATTTCTATGGGTTCCGTACCAATGTTTATCCGTTAGACTGATTGAAGATTTTCAAAAAAATCAAACTATAAAAAAAATTCAAAATTCTCAAAAATCTAATTTTTTGAAAGTACTCAAAAAAGAATAACAGTTCCAGCATTTTGCCTTAAGGTAAGATTGTATTTGAAGATTTTCAAAAAAATTCAAAGTATAAAAAAAATTCATAATTTTCAAAAATCAAATTTTTTGAAAGTACTTAAAAAATGAATAATAGTTCCAGCAATTGGCCTTAAGGTAAGATGATGTCATGCACCACAGGTTTTATATTTACTCATCAGATGAATTTTTATATAATACAAAATGTACTTCCTTCCCATTTTTCTGTGTCTTGTCTTAAAATTATTGATTTACTTTAATAAAATATATTTGTTAACAGAGCATATAGGTACTAATAAAAATCAATTTCTATAAATATGATTATAACTAAAAAAAATTTACTAAATTAAAAATAAATAGAAAAAATAATTTTTGAAAAACGTATCTCAAAATTAATGTAATATAATAGCATGGCAATATTAATAATAACAATATATGAATCAATATCAAGATAATATAAATTTATAACTAGAATTGAAAGTTTAGTAAAAGGAAATCAGTCTCAAGATCAACTGGACCCTGCCCTTGAGTATACATGCTTCTAACATTTTTTTAGTGAATTTACATTTTTTGTATGTCGTCCATCTGTCTGCTTATTAATAGACATCATCTTGCTTTACAAAAAAAAACATCTAAAAACACGTTAGACTGTACTTTATAATCATGTGTTACTCCTTCAGACGTGCTTTCAACACGCCTGCTGTATCACATGAAAACCTGAATACTTTTTGATATAGGTATTCTGGTCACTGAGTACTTTTTCCATTATAACACTAAAGTGGCTCGTATATTGAGAAAGATGAATCTTTTCTAGCAGCTCTTCGAGTACTTTCCAATTCAGTATTGAGTGAACGAAAAAAAAAGTTCAAGAAAAACTCAAACTTCAATCTCGAGTTTTATAAAAACTTGCGATTATATTTTTAATTTGATAGAAAAATATGGAGTTCAATAGGAATAAGATTATTTAATCCTGTTTCAAGGCTGTTTTGATGAAAGAAAAACATACAATTTTTATTTAACCCCCACCTTAAGGTTTCTAAAAACATGCCCATACAAAATTTTGAACTTTGTTTTTGTTCAGAAAATTGTTCTGTTCTTGAAAAAATGCTAAACAAATAAAATTTATTACGAAGAACAACTCTGGAAATCAGGCCGGAAAATAATCAGCTCGATTCCCAATAATATATTTGGAACGATTCTTCAATTTTCAAAATTGGTTCAGGACTCTAAATAAAGACATATACTACCAATTACTACCAAGTCTTTTTTATTTTATTTTGATTTTGTTTGTTACTTATTGCGAACTTAATTTAATATGTAACATTGTGAAATTAGTTTAAATAAAAAAGTGAAAATCTGTACCCGTAAGTATAAATTTAAAAAAATATGAATTGTTAAATAGAACATCAACATGAATATATGAGCTGTTATGATGTAATTAGAAGTAATCTGGTGTAAGTAGAAGACAACCCAGTAGTTGTTCATTTTCTTTGTAATAAGATTATTAATATATAAATGTTTTTTTTTTAATGAGAAACAAAATATATATTTTCATATTATTTGAATAGTATCAGTATCGATATTTACATGTTATCAATTTGGTCTGAAGATGGTGCATTCTGGACAAGATTTTGTTATTTATAAATGAAAGCGTTGCTAACATTAATCAGTAATAATCAGTATTATTATTTATTATTATATTATTTGTATTTTAATCAGTGTTGCAAAGGTTAAAACATGTCTAAAAGGGGAAATAGGTGTCCATAAGGTTATATTAAAAAAGTTAACTTTATATAGCAACAGGTCCTCAAGTTTACTCTTCAGATAATTTTGAAAATTTATTGTTATATATTTATAATTTATATTATATAAATAGAGTTGATAGTCAAACCGAACACCCTAAAATATTATAGGCCTATGCGAAGTGGTTTAATTATAAGAAAGCGATTGAAGTTGCAAACTAGTGGGGTGGGTGGCATCGTGCCTTAAGGCAAATTGCTGGAACTTCCCGTACCGTAACGAAATGTTCGAGGAATATTGAATGTTTGCAAATAGATTATTATAAATATTGTAACATTGTCTAATATTTATAAGAATTATATAAACTGAATTGCAGAGTTGAATTATTTGTTTAAAGTATATTAGAACTATAGTCGGAATTAAAAATAAAATCTGAATTATTTTCGATATACAAAAAATTAAAAAGGTACAAAAATTTTTTTTTTCAAAATCAATTATTTTGTTAAGACAAGCAGAAAGTTCTTTGAATCAATTGAATCGGACGCTTAGTTCTCTCAAAAACTGCCATTTTTTGTACATTTAGCTCTGTATCTCCAAAATGGCTGGGCCTGCCTTTGCAAAAAACTAATAACCCCTTCTCCCAATCATTACTAATTGAATGTTCTTTAGATCATTCAAATCGGATGCTCCGTTCTCTCAAAAACTCGATTTCTATTTTCTGCACTCTTTACTCCTTATCTCCGTAACTGCTGGACCTGCGTTTGCCAAAAACTAATCAGCTCTTCTCCTTATCAATAGGAATCGAATGTTTTTTAAACCATTCAAATCGGTTGATCCGTACGCCCGAAAACGTGGGCGAAAATTTGTATCCATACATACATACACACACACACACACACACACACACACAAACACATCCATTTTTTCTGAAGTATGCCAAAATGTTCAGAAACCTTCAAAACGTCGACAAATGTAAAAATTTTCAATTCCGATTTTCGGCCCATTACAATAACTTACCCTACGGGAAGTTAAATATACTATGCACGTTGTTATTGTATGAACAGATAAAAACAAAAAAATAAGTTCAATGACGAAAGTATTCAGTACTTTTTCCACGTGCTATAATAGAAAAATGTGAATATAAAATGTCGATTATTATAGGTGATCAAAATAATGGATATAAAATATATTATATTAGTCAACTCTCCGATAACGCGGTGAATGCGTACCGTAGAATCAAGAAACCGTGCTATAAGAAAGTATAATTTGAGGTAAAAATTGGGCTAATTCGTAGCGCGTTCTATGGAAACCGGCTAACGCGCTGTATGGGAACCATGGTATAACAAACCACAATATTTGTACTGCGTCATATGGAGATAAATACAATAACAATTAGGATAAATTATAAATTGTTTTTATTGAGTTGAAAGCTTATATAATGACATGCTAAACGAGCATAAATGATATTTATTAAATTAGAAAGTTTATATCAGAATGTGAGAAAACACAGCAATTCTTTTTCTTTTTTTTTTTTTTTTGAAAAACTAACAATCTCTAAGTTTTGACACCACTAAATCCGATGTCGTACACAACTATTATATAAACTAGCAGCATAATAAACTAACAAAAACTAAAAAGTGTGGCTAATGAAATCTATAATAAAACCTTATTATCCTCTTACAACATCTTACAATAATATCTAAAGTAATTCAGTTGCGCGGAAAGAACTTGTGCCCTGTTGTACGAAAACTGTGTTAAAAGAGGGCTGTAAAAATTTATGCGTTATGGAAGAGCTTACCGTAGAATTCTTTTATGTTAAAAATTTTATATCATTAGTAATATACATTAAAAATGATTTCAATGCATTACAGTTCAAGAATTTCAATGATTGCATAAATTAATTAGATAGGACTGCAATTGCTATTATGAAGCTAAGTACTCATTTATTATTGAGTATGAAGTGTTTTATAATAAAATAAATAAAAACAGTACAAAATAATAAAAACCTTCAAAGGTAAAACTGACAACGTACGATTTCGCATCGAAGTTAAAAATCCATTTGTGCTGAAACGGTCGAACGTTTCACCAACAACTTTGTACCGGAGACAAAACAATAAACGCTCGGAAAGAATTTTCTGTTTAAACATGCGTTATCAATAACAGAAGAAATCATCCACATACCGATGAAGAGAATACCATTGACAATCTAGAAAATATACCAAATGAGAAAGAGTTTTTTAATATTTTGGTTTTTTGAAGAATTATAGAAATCCATTTCTGTTATTTTCGCTGCGACATGTAGCACATGTTTTGCGCAGTCATTAGTTGTTAGATATACGCCAAAGATAATATTATAATGAGCCATTGTTTCTGGATACAAAAAATAAAAGCCTTATTTAAACATACAGAATATAATAATGTGTCTTTAAAATCAGATTCGTCTATATTCAAATAATTTTGTAAAGGACTGGAACATATCGGATGAAATCATTTTTTAAACTAGCTGTAAGTGGAATTCTGTCTTAAGGCAATTAGGGCATCGTGCCTTAAGGCAAATTGCTGGAACTTCCCGTACCAAAAATTATTATTTTTTTAAAAAACGATCAACATTTTTGAAAAAAAAATTACTTTGAAAAAATAAGATTTTTGAGAAACTATAAATTGGACAAAAAATTACTTTTTTTGAAAAAAAAATTTTTTGAAAAAAATTTTTTTTAAAAAAAATAATTTTTTTTTAATTTTTTTTTTTTTGAAAAAAAATTTTTTTTCTTTATTTTGACATATTGTGGAAGATCTGAACTTTCTTTTCAAAGCAATCGTACTGCTTTAACTGCATAGGGACAAAATATAAAGCGCGTAAGCCCCGCGTCAATGTCTAACGCATAAGCATTGGTACGGAACCCATAGGAATGTTAACAAAATGTATACTTATTGTTAAAATCTCTATAAAATATCTGATATTTTGATGTGCATATGTCTAATGATCATTTTTGACCGCCAAATGGCTCATTTTTTTACTTTTTCCTCCATATCTCCGAAACCGCTAGACCTACCTTCATGAAAATTTTATCGATTCTTCATCTTGTCAATACAAGTGAAATGTTTTTTGAATTATTCAAATCGGACGCTCCGTTCTCTTAAAAACTGAGTTACCGTTTTCGGCACTTTTTGCCCCGTATCTTCGGAACGGCTAGACCTGCCTTCGCCAAAAACTAATCAGCACGTCTCCTTATCAATACGAATCGAATGTTTTTTGAATTATTCAAATCAGTTGATCCGTGTTCCCGAAATCGTCGACGAAAATTTGTATCCGCACATACATACACACACATACATACATACACACACACACACACACATACATCCATTTTTTCTAAGGTATGCCAAAATGTTCAGAAACCTTTGAAACGTAAAGATATATAAAAATTTTCATTTTCGATTTTTTTGCGATTACTATAACTTACCCTACGGGAAGTTAATAATATAATCATTAAACATTCTAAAAGAATTTTTAACAAAATATTTGTATATTGGTATCAACTACATTAAACAACTTGCCAATCGTTGTTAACAATTAAGTAAGCAATCAATAATGATACACCTATTGTCGATGTACCATTTGGTGAAATTTTATTAACTTCCCGTAGGGCAAGTTATAGTAATCGCAAAAAAATCAAAAATGAAAATTTTTATATATATTTACGTTTCAGAGGTTTCTGAACATTTTGGCATACCTTAGAAAAAATGGATGTATGTGTGTGTGTGTGTGTGTATGTATGTATGTGTGTGTATGTATGTGCGGATACAAATTTTCGTCGACGATTTCGGGAACACGGATCAACTGATTTGAATAATTCAAAAAACATTCGATTCGTATTGATAAGGAGACGTGCTGATTAGTTTTTGGCGAAGGCAGGTCTAGCCGTTCCGAAGATACGGGGCAAAAAGTGCCGAAAACGGTAACTCAGTTTTTAAGAGAACGGAGCGTTCGATTTGAATAATTCAAAAAACGTTTCACTTGTATTGACAAGATGAAAAATCGATAAAATTTTCATGAAGGTAGGTTTAGCGGTTTCGGAGATATGGAGGAAAAAGTAAAAAAATGAGCCATTTGGCGGTCAAAAATGATCATTAGACATATGCACATCAAATTATCAGATATTTTATAGAGATTTTAACAATAAGTATACATTTTGTTAACATTCCTATGGGTTCCGTACCAATGCTTATGCGTTAGACAGCGACGCGGCACTTACGCGCTTTATATTTTGTCCCTATGCAGTTAAAACAGTACGATTGCTTTGAAAAAAGTTCAGATCTTCCACAATATGTCAAAATAAAGAAAAATTTTTTTTTAAAAAAAAAAACAAAAAAAAAATTAAAAAAATTTTTTTTTTTAAAAAAAATTTTTTTTCAAAAAAAAGTAATTTTTTGGCCAATTTATAGTTTCTCAAAAATCTTATTTTTTCAAAGTAATTTTTTTTTCAAAAATGTTAATCGTCTTTAAAAAAATAATAATTTTTGGTACGGGAAGTTCCAGCAATTTGCCTTAAGGCACGATGCCTTAATTGCCTTAAAACAGAATTCCACTTACAGCTAGTTTAATTTTAAGTAGACACCGGACACAAATATAACAATGTTTCACAATAGTCTAATATAAGTAAATTCTTTAATTTTTTTGAATCCGAAAGAAAATTGCTCTTATAAAGAAATATTGTCAAATAAACAATGTACAGTAGTAACGTCTCCATTAACACGTATTAAAGGAAATTCCTAAATTCTGCTTACGTAGATGAAATAGTTCAGGTGTTTTTAGACGGATTTTTAATATTATGAATTTGTATATTATATTTTTAAAATTTACAAGTTAGAATACATCAAAATACTGAAAACATAAACCTAGCGCATACCAATACACAAATAATTTAATGAAGTATATCTAGAATAAATTAGGAAGTATATTCTAGTCAGACTAGGAACTTATACCTAACTGATATAAGATTGTATCCTAACAATTTAATAAAATAATTTGATATAGTATAAACTTGATCATAAGTCGAAGAACATAAACTTGATTGTCGTTATCAGTCATTACAGATCACATCAGTCATTAATTGTCAAAAAAAAGTGGAACAAGAAAGCTTCACTAACCCCTAATAGCGCCTTAAGATATTTTACATGAAAAAATTAGAAAACTTTCCCTTTATTGAATATATTATAATTGTATTCCAGAAATTCTGTATGAGTTATTTCTCGTATTTTTGTTTAAACACTAATAGTTTTGAAAGATTCGTTAATATATTTAAGTATAAATAATTGCACCAAGTTTCTTAATAATTCCTATAAATTTGTTTCTGGTGCATGCACAGTTATGCAACTGGAACGGTAAAAATATACTGATAAGAAGGCAATTGTATTGAGGGATTAATAATATTAACTACAAACGGAATACATAGTGTGTCTAACCTTTTTTGTTTCTGCCACATGTATAGAAAGAAACTGCTTTGTATAATACATATATATATATATATATATATATATATATATATATATATATATATAAGTGTTCTGGTATAAATATCTGACATTTAATTCAAAGATATAATACCCAGGGCCGGTCCTACCTTGCATGCAATGCATGCGAAAAATACGGGCGCACGCCTTAGGGGGCGCCAACACGAGATTCGGATATGTAATTTATAATATATTTTTTTCAAGAAATAAATAATTTATTTGCATCTTCTACTAATATTTGAACAATTTAAAATTCGTTAAAAATTCGACTTTGAAATAACAATCTGATACACGATGTACGAAAAATATATAGCGTTCGCTTAGATCTATGACTTCGACTTAATAATAAGATATTTTTCAAATATCTTATATTTTTAATATATAAGAGTATAAATGTCTAAAAGTGGTCGACTTACCCAGCGATCCAAGAATGTCGTCTTCTAGTGCCAGCGCCGGAGGTGCCTGGGACTCGAAGCAGACTCATCCCTTTGACGAACCCCTGCTAAACTGATCGTTTTTACTATTGTCGCTAATGAATTTGTCAACGGTGTTATTGTTGTTAATAATATTTTCACAATATCTGGTTGCGGAACTGTCGAGCGTGCAGGACGCTAGGCAAACCGCCACGACGTCGCAAAAGACTCGCATTTTATAGCACCATGCCAAGTGCTTGAAAAGCACAAATCACACTTTCCAAAAATGTAAAGAATGTTACGATAAATTAAGACGAACGACAAAATCACTTCACACCACTCACTAAATGAATTAGTAGAAAGGACTGTGTACACTACTGACCTAGAATGAGGAAGGAAACGATGTTACTACAAAACACAGATTATAGATGATGTCAAAGCGAGACTGGTAAGTAGTGCATTGTTATTCAGCGCTTAACACTTTGGGGACGGCTGTCCACCTCAGTGGACAAACATACTTTGTGAGGCACAGGCTATTTTATAAACAATGACTCAGTTTGCATCGAAAAGCTGAATAAATTACATATAGCAGTGATAAACAGCATTGTATTTTGAAAATAATTTTAAATTATTTTAGTAATTTTTTAGCCCTTTTCTTTGCTATATGGTCTTTTTTTATTATTTAAAACGACCAAGCGCTTTTAAATATGGCAAAACGACTTGTAAATTTTGTGAATTAAGCAGTAGTGAAGATGAGTTTCAAATAGACAAATTCATACAGACAAATTTTACGAAATTACTATTCGCACCGATGATAGTGATGAATGTGATGATGATATTTTCCAACCAACAAATAGAAGAAGTTCGACAAAATAAATGAAGAGCGGGAAGACAATAGCGAATGTGCAGATTCTCCTTCCATAATCGAGTTTGACATACATCAACAAACACCCCGACTACAAATACCAAGCAATATAAGACATCCAATAGATTATTTTACTTTATATTTTATGAGTGAATTATTAAACAATATAATAGAAAAAATAAACCATTATGGCAGCAAAAAAATGACCAAATATACTGACTAATCAGTGGCATATTCTAAATTCTAAAAGAAAAAGGGATTGTATTGTCTGTTCTGACAGAAAAGCACCAGGAGGAAGGCGGCGAACAACATTTTATTGTAAAACATGTCAAAATCAACCAGCTATGCATTTTGGAAATTGTTTTGAACGTCACCATTCTTTATAAAATGATCAAAAATAAATTAATATTATAAATGTATGTCCTTCAATGACCACAAATTTTTATCAAACAAATTGCATAACATACACAATGAAATCAAGTTTACGTTCACGGTGCCGTCCCGAAAGTGTTAATAAAACAGTACGAATGGAATAGTGTACCTGTATTTTATTATCAATTTTAATTATTCACTGTATCAACTTATCACGATATTCACTCACTAAATCTTCCGCAGTTGCTACCGATCGTGGTGTCGACTGACGACTGCCGATACCTCCTACCACGTGCGTTGAGCGACGGCTGGCGCTGCACTGACAGACGTGTGCGATTTGAGAGGTTTGGAAGTCTATACATTTGCCAGAAGCAAACATTAACCTGTTATGCTTCTGTGATGGATTCGAAAATTATGATGAACAAGGTATGCTAAAACTGCCAAATATTCGTTCGAAGTTCATAAAATTATATATGTTTTGCAACTTCAGGTGATAACTTATAGTGGTCGGTTGCCAGAGGCAATAAAAGTGAGTAATGGGGGAGGAGGAATAAATAAATACCGCTGAGACCTAAACATTTTACTATGCATTTGTGGATGTTATAACGCAGTTTAGGGGCCAATTGTCGGCAAAAATAAAAAAATTATGCAACGGGTCTATAATCGTATGAGTTAGTATTGGTAGTTACGAACTATCAAAAATCTATGTTTTTGCTGTGCATTGCACACATAAAACCTAAAGGCACAGATTCATGGACTTTATATTACATAGACTGCTAATCGCGTGCAAAATAAGTGCTCAAACATAAAAGGGTATGTGACGTCACATGTTTGAGCGAATATTGCCGACGACAATCGCGGACTCTCCCAATTGATTATATATCATATGCCATATGTTTTATTTTATTAATATAATGGCGATTGTGATGGCTGATCATTTTGTGAGAAATGATATTAATAGTATTTAATAATACTTATCATAATAGTTGATTTAACTTAAATATCATCTGTGATAGTTTTATTTCAATAATATAATGGAAATTGTGATGGCTAATAATTTTGTAAGAAAAATATGAATAATATTTCTCCTATGTAATAAATGTACATAAAATCGAATCCACCTGTTGAAATCAGTTTATATATTATAAGGCCTATTATAGGCACGAACATGACATATGACATTTAATCAATCGGGAGATTCCGCAATTGTCGTCGACATTGTTCGCTCAGACATGTGACGTCACATACTCTTCTATATTTGAGCACTATATACAACAGAAAACATAAGGAGACTAGCAGTCCATGTAGTATAATGTCTAATGGCTTAATTTCATATAAAAATGAATAAATAAATAATTAGGGAATGAGATAAAGAACAAAAAAAGCATAAAAAATTAATAAATAAATAACAAATAAAGAAAAATAAATATTTAAAAAATATTTTTTATAATGGTAGTCCATGCTCCAACAAACAATTGACTATGTAATATTTATTTTTTTACATTAATGGGTTAAATCTGCCATAAAATAGACCAATGTTATGGCAAGGCAAAAACTGTCAATATCATATATGGTTTCTGTGCAGTAGGACGTTTTAGATATAAAACATAACCTAGAAAACGCACAAACATAGAAAAAAATCTTATCATAAGTGCATCTTTGTGATGTGGCATAATAGCATATGAGTGAAGTTACATTTTATGTGTAAAACGCTTGACTGCATAGCAAATACATAGCATTTTGACAGTTTTTAGTACCATTTTATATGCAAAACACTACGTAACATAGCTTTGTTACAACATTGGTCTATTTTACGGCTGAATTTTGGCCCATTAATATAAAAAGTCTGTAGGCAGTTTCTTACAAAGTCTTCTTAAAAGCGAATTATGCAGCAAATGTATTATTGTTGCATTAGGATGATTGTAAATTTTTACATAATGTTTAGTACTTCTATTTTTGATGACATACACTACAAAAGCGATGTTAAATAATTTTATCATTAGCACAATTATCTGATGTGACTTCAACAATACATACGTAAAGTCTAACTAAAGTTAATATTATCACGTTTGTGCCTATGCAGGATAGGATTTAAGTGTAAAATTAAGGTGACCATACGTCCCAGATTGGCCGGGACAGTCCCGATTTTCCGCCTTGCGCCCCGGTTTTTTCTAAAAGCAATTTTTGTCCCGGTTTTAGGTGTTTTGTCCCGGATTGTCCCGGATTTTTAAAAATAGTTTGATTGCCGATATTTTTTTAAATATATTTCAACTAGAAAATATGAACCCTAAAATGTGTATATACGTTTGTAGTTCACCAACACCCCCCCCCCTCCGCTCTCACACACATTCTAGTCCGTTCCGGATTTCAAAAAAATATGGTCACCTTAGTAAAATGCATGATTTTTGACCGTTCGTGACTAAAATCTCATACGATTATTCAGCAAAAGATATTGGTAACATAACAAAGCTAATTTATCCAAAAATTTGCCTAATAATTTAGTTTTAAACTCATTACTTGGACCATGAAATAATATTCTGGTATTTCTTAATGTCCTAGTTCATTTAATTAACCTATTTTACTACTACGGTATTTGAAGATTTTGATAAACAAGGTGTGCTAAAAGTGCCAAATGTTCTTTGATGTAATAAAATAATTAATTATGTTATTCAAGTGCAACGATGTAAAGTGCAATGATAAACTTGTTAAGTTCAGTATCTGCCAGAAATAATAAACCTGAGTGACAGGGTGTTATTTATAGACGCCATGTTATTATATTTGCACTTTATTACATATAATATATTTAGTTCTGATATTGGTTGACATTAATTATACCTCTGACATTAGGAAATATTTATTTAGAATATATTCAATTTATTTTTTTTGTTTTTTTTTTCAGAAAAATTACAATCAATAAATTTAATGATGTGTAACGTTTTTAATATGTGGGCTTGTCTTGATTCAGAAATAAGAAATTTACTCGTATAACCACAGAGTTTCAAGTTTGATACCCACGTCGGCCAACATGATATTGAGCAGTAGTGATATTTATTTTTGCTTGGAAATAGAAAACCCAATAAGTGTTAGAAACATTTGAAAAATAAAAATATATCAAACATAGATAGGTCAACCGATGGGTTGTCTTCTAGAAAGCAATGTTGTTAAAAAAAAGGTTCACCATAAAAAACTGGTGTTTTCATAATTTTTTTTATTATGTTGGTAGGGTGTCAATGCCATATGTAGGTTTTGAGACAACTTCAGGATGTCAATATACAAGTATTTACAGACTTACAGCTGGATATCTCGAATTCTGAGATTCTTACCTAATTTAAGCTTAAATGACTGGACTATAAGGACGTAAGGTTCTGATTGCTGTTAAGATGTGAGAATAAAAAAATGGTAATATAAGAAACACAACATTAATCGCCCAAAACAATTACTGAACATCCTAGTATAGCAGATTGAAATTAAAATTATAATGAAAATATGTTATGTTACCACAGGAAACTGATAACAAATCATAGCTACGTTATCCAATAATAGGCCCACGAATCTAGCGCTCTAACATAAGCAAATTCCACTGATTAAATTCTTGAAAAAAAATTCGATATTATTATTGAGTTCAGATGGAACAATATAGTGCTATCATAAAACAATTACGGTTATTTTGAGACCGATTGTAATTATTATACATATGCCAATATGCGTTTGTGTATCTTCTAAAACAAGAGATTGTAATTCTGTGGAATGCTCCTGTTTAAAACGATATATCAAATTGTTCCCATTGTACTTGAAATAAACATCTTCAAATAACGAATATAATTAAAGCTTCGGTAAATGATATATAAACAGAATACGACCGACAGCAGAAGATAACAATGCCAGTGAAATTAAACCACACACTGCATTCATAACAATGAACGACTGATGAAAGATATTTCAAACAGAGTCGTCAAATCTAATTGCAAATTTGCTCATTTAATGTTGTGTTTCATATATTACCATTTAGATTCGTATTAAGTCGAATAAGACGATCTTATGGTCTGTATATTAACTGGTTTACAGGTGCTAAAGGTCGAGATCTCAAACATATATAAATTTACTACCGGCAGGGCATACGTAAATTCGGTAAGGCAATGGGTAAATAATGTCGATTGTTTTTAAAGAAAGATTTTTGATTCCTGTAATAATTGAATTTATGCTTGTTGTTTTCTACATATTTTCTCTTGCATCTTTTACAGGCAGTTCTAGCGGTTTCGGAGATCTAGTTAAAAAAGTAAAAAAAAATGCCATTTGGCGGTCACAAATGATCATTGAACATATGCACATCAAATTATCTGATATTTTATAGAGATTTTAACAATAAGTATAAAGTTTGTTTACATTCCTATGGGTTCCGTACCAACGTTTATCCGTTAGACGGCGACGCGGCGCTTACGCCCGTCGATAATTCGTCTCTAGGCAGTTAAAGCAGTACGATTGCTTTGAAAAAAGTTCAGAATTTCCAAAACATTTCAAAATAAATTTTTCTTCAATAAGTCTTTTTTTTTCAAAAAAAGTAATTTTTTTTCAAAAATTTATAGTTTCTCAAAAATCTAATTTAAATCATGTTAATCTTCTTTTAAAAAAAATAATTTTTAGTACGGGAAGTTCCAGCAATTTGCCTTAAGGCACGATGCCATGCGCCCCACTAGTTTAACTTCCCGTAGGGTAAATGAGCCCAAAATGCAAAATAAATTTTTTTGCATATCTTACCTCAGAAAAAATGGATATGTGTATATGTTTTTGTTTGTGTGTCCGCAATTTTTCGAGCAAGTTTTTGGGCGCAAGGCTTAAGCGATTTGAATAGTTAAAACAATATTTTATTCCTATTGATAGCAAGATGTGCTGATTAATTTTTGGCAAAGGCAGGTCCAGTCGTTACGGAGATACGAAGCAAGGAGTGCAGAAAATGGAAATCGAATTTTTGAGAGAACGGAGTATTCGATTTGAATGATCCAAAAAACATTCAATTTGTAATTGGGATTGGAAGAAGTGGTGATTGGTTTTTGGCAAAGGTAGGTCCAGCCATTTCAAAGATACACAGCTAAATGTACAAAAATGGCAGTTTTTGAGAGAAATAAGCATAAGCAATAATTCAAACATAATAATTAATAAAAACATTATTAACTACATTATTAATTATATGGAAGATATTGTCCTTATATGTTATTCAAAAAGCAAATGGAAATAATGCAAAACAATCATAGTTAAAATTCCGTTTTTTTATAAAAAGTAAATTATTAATTAAGTATTGTATATAAGTAAGGTGAGTAAAATTCCTGAAGTTTAACAATTGAAACAATACAAAAAATATTGACAGTAAAAAATCGTAATCTTTATTGATCAACTGAATTAAAAAAATGATAGCATAAAATCTATGAATTCTTTTTTATTATTGTGCGTTTAATAATATTTTATATAATTGGCGAGCTTCGTATTTCCGAAATATAGTTCGGGCATATGTGATTTTACAAATATTTTCACGTATTTCGTCTTATCTAGAATCGGAATTCGTTTAGTTATTATATTAATAAACTTATAACAAAGATATAACTTCAAAACATTTTTTATCAGCGTTCAGAACTACGTGTTCCATGAGCTGTGTTTGCTAACTTACATTCTTAATATGTTATTATCGAGAGGGCAACCCAGTGGTCAACTAAATCAACCGAATATTTTTTGATATTGGTATGTATTATATATTATTATGTATATACAAAAATGCACAGACATGTCCTAATTGAATGACAAAGGACTTCTGAGCATAATATGACCAACGACCATTGAATAGTGTTCAATCAAATTTCATTTTGTTTAATATTTTTACTAATTTATTTTGGAACAAAATTCATTGCACAAAAATTGTTCAAAAAGTTATGAGCGACTTTCAAAATTGTGATTATAAAATTTTCAACTGTTTATTTCATAAATACAGCTGATTAAACATGACATGTGATCGACTAAATCTGGTGATACTATTTTCCAATTATTAAAGGTAACTAAAAATTTGACCGATTATTATTTTATTAATCATAATACCTAAATAACAGTGTAATACCTAAGTTTGTTAAAGAATAAAACGTATTCAATAATCAATTTAACGAGCCAAATGTAGTTTATTTTCATAAAACACTTAACAGAGCGTCTTTGGAAATTTACCAAAACATATTATGCCGATTCTAAAATATACTCGATTAATTATCATATCAGATTTCTGTACTTTGCCCGATCGTATTTACGAGATATTTATGCAAATTGATTCTAGTTTTTATCAGTAAAAGTGTTTTTTTTACTATATTTGTTTTAAATTGAACCTATTAAATTATAATTTATTGAGTTCTAGTACTATGAAGTATGATTTAAATAGCGCTATAAATATTCAGCGTTATAAATTAATACATTGAATTAATTTTGTAATTGAATCTTTTAATTAGCCTGCGATAAACTTGGATAATATATTTTTAATTATAAAGAGAATAATCTTATAATTATAGCTACATTTAAACTCAGTTCAGATAGTGCTTGTCATCGAATTGTCAATCACAGGATTTTTTGTCTAATAATATTATATTCGATCCTCTTATTTTACATCTGTAGGTACGAAACTATTTTTAGAATTAAAATAACAAAAGTTTTATTGATTTCTTTAGAATTAAAATCTAAACATAGCACATTTATTTATCAATTCTTTTCAACGTGGAAGTCAAATGTTAGATTTGTGTTCAAATAGTTGTTTCTCAAAATTCCTCAAACTTTTGAACTACTATTTCACAAATTGCAAATGTAAAGTATTATTTTTACGTTAACATTAATTATAAATTAAAATAGTAGTTTAAATACTGTATATATTATAAAATCATTTTTATAATGATTATTTCAATTAAACTGAATTAATATTGAGGATGACCTGAAATAGATTACATATAACAGGAAGCAATTCCGTTGAAAATTCGACACCGCAAGATTTGTGCTGATTCTGTAACTAGTTTTAATTTAATTATTTTTGTTTAATTTTATTAGTTACGTAAAATAGTACATTTATCAGTCAATGTTCCATTCCATTTTACATGATTTGAAAGTTATTATTATTTTTATAATTGAGCAGTTAGGTGAGCAATCAGTTGATTCCAAGATTTTTTTTATTTCTTTAAATAGCAATCAAGAAATAAAAAGTTTAATTTTTTGTTATACTTTTAATTATGATCTGTCATAATAGGTTGTCAAATATCTCCCTTCCGCTTTTTTTGCTCTTGGTTTATAATACAAAAAGGCGGAAGGGAGATATTTGACAATCAAATATTAGGATATTCAGTAATTGTTTTGATGATTACATGTTTTTTTAATTGATGGCAAAGCATTAATTGCCCAATTGAGTTATGACTAATTAACTATACTTGAAGTATTTATCGAAATATCAAGTATATTGGCACTTAAATTTGAAATTTTTCAAAAAGAGCAATTCACAAATATTTGCACTGAGCAGCTCAATTAAAACATAGCACATATCGCATAAATTTATCTATTGTATTGCATAAATTTATTTTAACATATACCTTATTGCACATAATCAATTGTTTTTTTTTTTAATTTTTATGCTGTATTATGAACAGCAATCAGACTTAATAGTTCTATAAGCTCGTTGTCATGACTTCATTATGACCAATTTTGGTGAACTAAATATTAAATAACTGTAGAACCGATGTCACTACCGCTGACATCCTGATGATGTCCGAAACGAGTATCAACTTTGAATCTGTGAAATATGGAAAATTAAAAAAACGTTGATGGCAATGTACGTTACACCGCTTATTTGTTTACTTTAGATAGTATAAAATCTGAGCCTTATATTCCTTACAATATACCCTCATTCCATTTTAAATCCATTTTACACCGTTAATTTTCTATCGCATAAAATATACAATATATAATAATGCAACATTAATTTGCCGTATCATGGGCCAGTCCGTTGTGTTAAAAACATAGAGCTATCGTTTTCGCGTTAAATCGGCGTAACGCGATGTTACTCGCGGTTACTGCTGTTGTTCTAATCACATGCCGCCACTAATCATATTTATGCCGCGCAACCAGCCATTATGAATGCGCATATTAATTTGTGTACAGTCCGAAGCAGGGAACGCTTTTGTACACTATTTGTAATAACATCGAAATAACAAAACCTGTTTCATTTTGAGCTCGACCACGAACCACGACCATCGATCGTCGTCCACTAATATTTATAAAAGGTGCTTCCGTCTCCGATAATGAAAAATTTTGTTTATAAAAAACAATTTGAATATGCGGAGTAGATTACTATATTATTGTTATACTAAGCGGGATCGTGAAGAATCTAACGACATTCCATGGCTGATGAATGCCTCTTCTGCAGATTAAATTTTTTGCTAATAATTACACACAAACTTCCTGAATAAACACTGGCATACCTAAGATATATATCTTGTAATATTTCTGTACACTATTTTCTCCACAATTTTATTCATTTTATATAAAAAAATCCATCATCTTCTGCTTTTCTTAAACATATTGTTTGCTTAAATCTTATCAAGATCATGTTTCTTGTCAGATGTCCTAAAGATGAAACGCACCTAGTTCCGGAACGTCGACAGCAAATAAATAAATGTTTTTTTTAAATTTTTTTTTGTTTTTTATTACTTTTTGGATTCCTTGTTCGAAGCTCAACAAAATATTTACAAATCCAAGACTCTACCATCCAATATACTAGATGACCCGAAAAACGTTGTTTTGCCATAAAAAATATTTCTAGTATAAAATATTAGGTATACAAATAACTAACTGATTTCAAATATGTTATATTAGTGCAAGTACGTGCTAATTAATGCAGTTTACCCACTGCAAAGCACGCCACATATAAATATTTCTAGTAATTAATAATAATAGTCATTGCAAGTGCCATCCTAATCTGAAACTGATTCTATTTAAATTGATTCGGATTGATTGATGCATTTATAGTGTCAAGATTTTGATATATATTACCGCGCTTTACTTTAATTTATTAATTTTTTAATTACAAAGCAAAATCCGATAATTCATTTTGAAATTATATTGTTATGTGTCCTGCTCAGCAAATTGACTGATAATGATATTGAAAAAAAATAAGAAAGAGATAAATTTTACAATTTTGCCAGGAATTTGTATGGTTTCCTACCAGAAACTGTTGTATCTTCAGATTTTATTATTGAATCTTAATTTTTTTGAAAAAAAAAGCTCTTCATGCAAACCATTTATCAAATATGTACTGTTTGTGCGCAACGGGAAATATTTACACATCCTTGATACAAATAAATAGAATTTTGGTAAATATTAAACTTGACACTAAAATTAAAAAAAGTATTAGGATTGGACAACCCTTGATGAAAATTAATTGATTTTTAATTGTTTTAAGATTTAAGCTTTCTCTTCAAGCTCGAAAATCTGAACTAAAATTATGTCAAAAATATTCAATGACTGAACGCGGGATAAAAAATGATTGAATTAATAAAATGGCTGTAAAAAATAAGGGTTGATGATAAAAAAGTAAAAATTGACTATTATATAATAGGGATTTGTGGCGGGTGATAATTTATGGCTACATATGTTCTTTAGTTACGAATTATGAAACATAAAGTAAAAAAATTGTCTAAAAATAAAATTAAGAAATTTTATAAAGATCAATCAAATCGTTTCAGAGGAGTATTGTCACTAACATCATAACACGGAAATTATATATATATATATATATATATATATATATATATATATACATATTTAAGGGACTCTAGCGGTCCCTACAGATATTATCATGTAGAAACGTAGAATCCAATAAGTCCAAGTTCAAGTCCAAATCATAAATGGTTAGGTTTTTTGTGAAAAACTGTGTTTGAAAACTCAATTTTGTGGCGGGATTAGCTCAAGAGTAGCGTTCCTGATTCACATGCTGGAGGTTCTGAGTTCGAATCTCCGGCAAGAATTTGAAAAATATTAAAGTAGTTAAGTTGGAATAATAATAGAATTATGAATTGTAATAAAAAGATATGAATGTAAAAATATTCAGAATGTATAAAGAATTAGAGAATTTAAATTAAAATGAATTAAAGTAAGAACAGTTTAGAAGATGAAATGAGAAGTATAGAAGAAGAAGATAGAAGTGTTTAGAAGATAGTAAAGAAGAATTAAGATAAGTTGAGAAATTTAGAAAGAATAGGATTATATGAAGAAGATAGTATATAAAATTGAAAGATTACATAGGATATATGATTGTATAGAATAATGTAGGTGGCTAAATGCTCGAGTAAGCGAGGCCTATAAAAATATTAAAAAAAAAAAAAAAAAAAAAAAAAAAACTCAATTTGTATGATGAATGATGCTACCACCACTTGTTCTGTAAAGTTGTAGATACAAAAATTATATTAGTCTAATTTATATCGGACCTAAAATGGAGTTTACTTATATGAGCTCTTCCTTGAAAATATGTTAAATATTATTATTTAAAGATTTGTCTAGTATATTTTACGACCAGCATCAAAAATTTATGCATGCATATACATAAATGATATCTCAGTTCCATTTGATATTTTTATTACACGAATTCAATTTTAGTTTACTACCATTAATGTACTTTTCTAGTTTATATGTCAGTCGTACTATAATAAAATATTTTAAGTCTGTAGAGGATTCAACCAAGGAAACATTAAAGTGTTTTTTGGTAAATATGTATGTATTAACATCATACTGATTTCTATGTACACGTCGACGTTAGTTTATTAGCACAAGTCAGTTTTAAGTGCTTCATAAAACAAGGTACATTGGTCAAAAATAAGACATCAAAAGAGGATGCGTTTGGATATAACATGTATTGTATATAATTAAATAAATTACTGCATTTATATTTGGAATTGATTTATATAGAAAATTAAGTGGACAACTTCGTGGTGAAATAGTCCGTAACGCTATGTTACGCTCCTTTCTTCATATAAAATGGTACTAAAAACTGTCAAAATGCTATGTATTTGTTGTGCGATTAGACGTTTTACACATAAGACATAACTTCACGTACGTGTTGCAAATGCATATCAGAATGATGCAGTTATGACAACATTCTTTTTTGACATTTTTCCGTTTTCTAGATTAGATTTTACATCTAAAACGCCTGACTGCACAGCAAATACATAGCATTTTGACAGTTTTTACTATCATCCTATATAAAGAAAAAAATGAGAAAAGAGCGTAACATTGCGTTGCCATAACAACGCTATGTTACGGTCTATTTTACCAGAGAATTGGCCCTAAATGACAAGGTTACAAAATATATTTTCATTATCAAATATCTAAATTTTGATGACATTTTGAAATCTATAGCCGTTACAAAAGACGTCAATGTCCGTCATCGCATATTCACAAGTAATTTCCAATCGAACAAATTCAAAGTTACGTAACTTTTGTTTTTATTGTGACATAGGACGCATATAACGCAATAATGTTTTTGGTTACCCGATCTAACGACTTGAAGACATCGTCCATGAAAATAAACGAGCGATGGAAATCTTTAAATAAAAAATGAGGTTCTTATATATGACAAAGTCATTAAGAGATTTTAATTAAAATATAGGTGTAGTTTCGCGTTTAAGTTTGCCCGAGAGCACAATTAATGTAAAATCTGCAGTTTGAATAAATGGGATTTTTAGTGTGTTAAAAGTAGAAATTGAATTATTGAGAACATAATCTCGTGAGAAACTATATTAGTGTGTACATTTTATTGAGATATCTTCATATATTTGACAAGAATACGCATTTGATACTTATACTAATAAAACATCTTATAACTACATTATATTAATTAAAAAATTTATAAATTAACAATTTTAATGTGCAACTTATTTGTTCAGAAAATGCGTTTAAATATCAGAATATTATTAAAATAAAGTACATTTTGTGTATTTTAATCATTTCATTGTTTTGTAGTGGCGGGAATGGCTCAGTCAGTAGCGTGCCCGACTAACATGCCAGGATTGCCCGGTTCGAGCCCTGGCACTTACACAACTGTTAATTTTTATATTTTTTTACTTCCGAAGAAGTAGTTTATGTTTTTATCAAAAAATCTGATTTGCTAATTTTATGTTGTCTTGACGTTTCAAGCTATTCTGAATCGAATGAGACCAAATTTGTGAAAAGTATGTGTGTGTGTATGTGAGTAGATTTTTTGCTGTAAATCGACGTTTTGTCAAAAATGGCTGGATCTATTTCAAAAATTTAAAAGCCATTCGATGTATCTCGATGAGAACTAGCGTTTATCAATTTTGCGCGACGATCAGCCAAGCCGTTTCTTTGTAAATAGCAGAAAGTGAAAAATTTTTCGTCCACGTTTTAACCACGTTTTAGCAATTTTGGATCGATTTTGAAAACTCAAAAAACCGTTCGAAAGATATTGGTTGGGAATCGTGCTGATTAGTTTTTGGTAAAGATTGGCCGGGTCGTTAAAAAAATGTTTTCTACGATTTTTATAATTTTTTTTGACAGTAGATACCATAGTCTTATAGATCATACTAAAATATTATGGCCCTACGATAAGTCGTTTAATTTTAAAAATTTGTCAAAGTTTACAAATATTAGTATTGGCGGTTAAAAATGATCATTAGACATGTGCACATTAAATTATCAGATACTTTATAGAGATTTTAATAATAAGTACAAAATTTGTTTAAATTTCCATAGGTTCCGTATCAAGTCTTTAAAACAGTTACAAAAACTTCAAAAGAATAATAAACATTTTCAAACAATTCTCAAAAAAAAATTTTTTTTCAAAAATTTTAAAGCTTTATATTTTTATAAATTACGGTACGGAAAGTATCCGCAATTTGCCTTAAGGCACGATGCCATGCACCACTAGTTTTGGAAAAATTTCGAATAGAATACGTTACAAATAAATTGTATATGGTATAAAAATGTAAATCGTAAGTCGCTAAATGCTATATTAAAGGAAATTTAAAAAAAATGTTTATACGACATAGGATTGGCAAAAGAAACACTATAGAGTATGCTTGAATGATTGCAATTCATTACAAACATCAATTATCGTCACATGTAAAATCAATCATAGCAGAACAACGATATTATAATATGTTTATGTCCAAATCCGCGTTTATGTGGAACGATTCGTGTATGCCGTTCTGTTAGATTATGTATATCAGTTGCCTAATACCGATCGGATGCGGATTTCAACACAACATAACTGACCTAGGTAATAAACCACAGCGAGACGTAGATAAATACCATCTGAATTATTCAAATTGCGCGTGTTTGCATCAACGCTATATGTTAAATGTAACAGACGTCATTTCTTCAAGATGATAAATTGATTTATGTATCGAAATAGATCCGAATATACGCATATATGCAATGTGTCTTATCAGTGCGTCCGAAAGCCGAAATCGCAAATGTACGCAGCCGGTTCAGCTTAAGTACCGGATGATTGCTATGTAAAATATGTAATAACATTCGCCAGAGCAGAGGCATCTGTGAGATTAGATAGTTTGTGTAATTGCATAGGATGATGGTGCAGGAATGTTTTAGTCCGGCTACTCCAAATGCACCAGGATAACGTTTGGAACAGACAGCTGGGGAATGAGTCAATCATTGGTAAAGGACACGCTAATTGTAAGGGAAAAGATCAAATCTTGAAGGATGATGACTGGCAGTATGTTTTTAATAGCTCTTTTCATACTTATATTAATTAATTGAAACAAATATATATGCAAACGATATTATATTATGATAGCATAATGATATTCGCAGAATAGATGTATACAATTTGTATCTTTATGTAAAAATCAATGTATGTATTTAAGTGAAATAAAGCAAATTTCCAAATTAAAAATTTTATTTGAGGGATGATGCTTTGTTGTAATTTTTTCACAATCGCTTCTAAATAATATACACAATGCCACGAAAATGTCCGTGATCGTGGCATGATCGTGCATATGAAAAATGATTGTCACAACTAACATCCTTGTAAGACCATTGAATAGTATAGAACATATGTATGAAAATAAAAACATTATGTAATAAACAATAGTATGTAATAGGGTATAAAAAGTACGAAAAATAGATGTGCACAAATACGTTGAATACAATATCGAATATTATTTATATACAATATATAGAGTACTATAAGCGGCTGAAAATCGAGGCCAACAAAAATAAATATTGAACTGAATATCATGTAAAATAAAATATTTCTAGTAAAATGATATTTACAATAATAGAGAATGTCCATTAATTTTTATAGTTTTTAGTAAATTTGTTTACTATCATTCCCCTGAAATTTAATACTATTTGCCCTTTAAGTAATATTCTGTATTTTTTTTTAAAATTGTTTTTTTTAATAGATAATATCCTGTATTTATGTTACGTAGTTATAGAATTTATTAAAAACTTTCCTTCGATAAACTCAGGTTGTTGGGTTATAATTTGACCCTTGTAGCTGTGGACTGTATTAAACACTGATTTATTTTGTATTTGTATTTATTGCAGTTCTTATTACAATCACTGATTTGTTACTAAGTTATAAGTGAAAAAGATGTATTTATTTACTATTAATTATACATATTGTTTTGCGAAATTTACATTAAGAAATGAACAAATAGTCCCATTAAAACACTCCGCTACCCCCTCTACCAGGGGAAGCAACCATTCCGTGTAAAGCTTAATGCCATGAAGGTTGTCATCTTTATGTCCAATATAATAAAACAAAAATACATCCAAACAATCCAAAAAAGCATTTCGTATGATTTTAATAATATTCTAGTACGGTTGTGACAGGTTTTTCATGTCTTTTCCGGTTGAAAAACTGAACTATGAAAAAAAATCTAGCTGAACTAAGACAAAATACGAAAAAGAAAGCAAAAGGAAAAAGCAATGCAAGAAAAGAAAGATGCTGTTTTGTGGACGCTCATATTCTGAAAGTAGGGGTGGCGTAAAATATATCAAGTGCCAATGAACATGTGGTTTCTAGTCACATGTAAAATGAGCATCCATAGAAAATTCTATAGAAACTATATTTTTAAATAAGGCTGTACACAAACAGTTAACGCCTAAGGCTCAACCCTGTGCTAAATATATTTTTATTATTCAAATATATTTTAATACCTCTCTAACAAGATAGGTATTATGAAACCTAATCCATCATTGTAATATATCCTGTCCCTTCCTTGCAGGCCCTCAAATATTAATCCTTCATTCGATGAAACTATTTTTCGTTGAACTCGATTAAAACAAATCGCAGGTCAACAACTGATTGGACAAAAATGTAATGGGATGTCGATTAAATCTAAAAAACGGGCTAATCAGAACATAATATGAAAATATAGAAAACCTCTGTAAATCAGTAATATATCTAACAAACAAGTTTAAATGTTAATATTCAAACAAGTAACATTAATTCAACTTTATACCAACGTATTAATTTATCTGACTATACGTACAACAATTAAAACTATATATTATCTGTTTAACGTATAGGTCTGATAGAGCCATTATCTATTTATCTTGTAAACTATTATTGCATAAATTTTCGTAAAATCTTTAAAATATTACTACCATCGTGGAAATTTGAAAACGCATTTATGGAGCATCATGGTGTACTCATTACTTTGAACAACCAACAGCACTAACCTTTCCTAATGGGCAAAAATTTCACCATAATCCACATGCAACTTTAATCTGCATAACGTACATTTAATAAATCTGACTATATGAACATTTCCGAGAAATCATTCCATTCAAACCAAACTTTAATACAAAATTAGTCGCCTATTATTTCCACATCACAATTTGATATAATCGAAGCACATTGATTCCATATGAAGCCATGCAAATTTAATTAATAAATAAACAAATACAATGAAAGCTGATTTTGTAAATTTAATTTAATAAATCATTTAAATAAACTGTGTCACCATAGAGTTCAGTTTACGCACACATAATTCAATTATAGCGGATTATACCGAGTGTTCGTATTGTGCTTGGAAGCGAAATGAAATTTTTATGTTTCGATCATACAAATTCAAATTAATAACAGCTTTTGGTGCCAGCATTTTTGTCAAATGGAATTAATATGCGGTTCCTGCATTACAATCGCTATGCAATTTAATTATTCCCTTTGCATAATATAATCAAAGCTAATAGTATTGAAAATATTCGACTACCGTAAATATTAGTTGACGGAAGCTTTCAGCAGATAAATACTAATTATTTTTTGTAATTGGAAATTCATTAATTTTAAAATATTTCATTTATTTTAATAATCTATATTTACAATACACGCTCGGGGTTCCATCTAGACAAAATATAAAAACAGAATTTGATGAAAAGATGAAAGGATCAGATTTTTGAATTATTGGTAGAAATCATTATATTTATTGATATTTTTGTAGTATCCTGAAATATTATTATTATATAATAATATTTCAGGAACCTGGTCCAAATTGATTTCTAAAATATTAAATATTTCTGAACGTCACTAATTTATTTTCGAGATTTGAAAGTTCATAATATTATAGTTTTGCACGTTTTAAAAAAAAATGGGCAGTTGGTTCTTATTAAACATTCCGAGCAAGTCAAATAAAATTTGATGAAAAGATGAAAGGATCAGATTTTTGAATTATTGGTAGAAATCATTATATTTATTGATATTTTTGTAGTATCCTGAAATATTATTATTATATAATAATATTTCAGGAACCTGGTCCAAATTGATTTCTAAAATATTAAATATTTCTGAACGTCACTAATTTATTTTCGAGATTTGAAAGTTCATAATATTATAGTTTTGCACGTTTTAAAAAAAATGGGCAGTTGGTTCTTATTAAACATTCCGAGCAAGTCAAATAGTAATAATATAAAAATTCGATCTTGCATTTGAATTAAAAATATAGAGATACTTGCTATTCATATCTGTTAATCTTTATGAGAATCCATATATTAGTAAACAACTAATTTCAAATTTCTAATAAAAATTGTTTGTGCTTTTAGTAAAATTGTGATATATACAGGGTGTCCCTGAACTCAACGTCAAACCGAAATTCGATAATAGTATCGATTTTAACTATCATGAAAAAAAATTTAAAAAAATATAACACGTGCAGTTTGAAAATTATGAGCTTGTAAGTGCAACCTAAAGCTTTGGTTAAACGTGACAATTTTTCCATTATTGTGGTTGATTTTTTAATTATTTTCTATGGGGTATTCTTCTATGGGGTAAAAAGGAACAAATTGAAAAATAATAAAAAACGTAATTTGACAATGATAAATTTAAGCTATTATTCCGAAAAACCTCATACAATTCAAAAATAAAATGGTAAACCTTTTTGTCCTCCTATGGGGTAAAAAATACCAAATTTAAAAGTATTCAAAAAACATATTTCTATAATGATTTAGCTGGGAATTTCACTGAAAATTGTTAAATAGTTATTAGTTTGATATGTCTTATTGTTGTGGTGCAGTGCGTGTGGTTTTCACATTATTATTGCTAAATTCCCTAAACTCAAATTAGACTTTTGTTTCCATCCCCTGATGTATAAATTCCATAGCTCTAAAACTGATTCGATAGCTCAACTCGGTAACAATTTGCTAAGGATTCATAATTGAAGCAAAACCCGAATAAACTGCAATTAATTGAGTGTTGTACTTTATTATCATTTTATTTCGTATCTACACCCATTTGAAGTCATAAGTAGTAAAAGTTGAGATGATTATCAGAAGTGGAATTACAATAACAGGCCGATTTCTATGCGTCGCACGTCGGCGATTACGCGTAACGGAAAGTGTATTCGCTTGTTAATTAGCTCCGCTAAATAGATTTTTATGTCGATTTTAGTATGCGGAACACCCTATTCCTTTATTGAAGATATAAAATGCTTTGTTAATAAGATAAATGCAAAACAGTTTCTGTATGGCGCAGTTCAAAACTAGAGATGTAAATGAGGTGAAAATTACATTATTAAAATAGTAACAGTGCATACAACCAAAAAAATAACAACGAGGGAAAATACTTTTGTTATGGATTTTCAAACATAGCCAGTCATCTCCTGATAGCGACGTCGTATGAATCAAGGTGATGGCTGGTTATACATCTTTTGCCCTCTACTTTCAAATATTCCTAACTTTACTTCTTTTTGAGATATTGGTTGTGGATCTTTTTACCCGCGGACTTTTAAGCCCGGCTTTTACCCTATCTTAATATATATTTTTGACTTCCCGTAGAGTATTATTAACTTCCCGTGGAGTAAGTTATAGTAATCACAAAAAAATTAAAAATGAAAATTTACGTTTTAAAGGTTCCTGAACATTTTAGATACCTTAGAAAGAATGGATGTGTGTGCGTGTGTGTGCGGATACAAATTTTCGTCGACGATTTCGGAAACACAGATCAACCGATTTGAATCATTCAAAAAACTTTCGATTCGTATTGGCGAGCAAACGTGCTGATTAGTTTTTGGCAAAGACAGGTCTAGCCGTTTCGAAGATACGAGGCAAAAAGAGCCAAAAATCGTAATTCAGTTTTTGAGAGAACGGAGCGTCTGATTTAAATAAATCAAAAAAAACGTTTTATTTGTATTGACTAAACAAAGAAATGTTTAAATTTTTGGAAAGGCAGGTCCAGTGCTTATAGACTCTCAATTGAAATAATTTAAAAAAAAAACGCAATTTGGCGGTCAAAAATGTTCATTAGACATATGCACATCAAAATATCAGATATTTTATAGTGATTTTAATAATGCGTACACATTTTGTGTCAATTTTATTGGGATTGGTTTTCTGGTATCAAGATTTTAAATTTTCGACAGTATGGAATAACCGACTTGTATGATTGAAAAAAAATTCGGTTCGTACTCGATCGCGAGGCGTTTTTGCAAAAGGCACGCCCAGCCGTTTCAGAGGTATCGAGCGCAAAGGGTGTAAAAATGATCATGCATTTTTTGAGAAAACGGATCATCCGATTAGATTAATTCAAAAAACCTTTTGCTTGTGTAGACGGTGTGCAACAAAAGCTTTTACAAAAAATTTCGTAATTTTGAAAATTTTAAATTGGTTCAGTATTTTTGGCTAAAACGCAAGCAAATCTGTACTAATTATCAAGAAATAAAATGACTAATCTTCAGCAAAACTAATCAGAACTATTTTTATTAATATTTCACAACAGTTTTTGGTTTTTTAACATTGGTTCAAGATTGTTGGCTAAAATGTAGACAAAAGATTTTGCACTGATCTGTTAATTGTGAAGAAACTGCTCAGACGATCGTTGCGAAAACTTAATTAATGCAAGTCCTTATAGAGTTTCAATAAATGGTTTTTAAATTTTTAAAAACAATGCCTACCTTTTTGAGAAAACTTGGACATAAGGTCAAATTATTGCTTCATAAAATTCATTTACTATAATATCCAGTTTTTATTTTCAAAATTATTTAAAACAAACAAGTGATTATAATAATATTGCATTTTTTTCAATATAATTGAATAATAGAGAACTATATATATTGCATATAACAAAATAGAAAAAATAGTCTATTTAATTTTTTTAGCGATATTAGTTCTTTAAGCAGTCAGAGGTTCAAAATGATCATTTATATTTCTACAAAACAAATATAATGTTAATTAGTACGTGGTTGAAAATCGTATTATATATTTTTAAAATTGCAAAAAAAACTCATAATTTGTTCACTAATTATAAAAACTCATACAAACACACATACATAGTTTTATGTATGTCAATGTGTTTACTTGTTTGGATTGATTTGTGTATCGCAATTACAGTCTATTTTCTTTTTTTAATTTACATTTAAGAGACAATTGTAATGTCTTTTAGATAATAACACATAATAAAGCAATCCTATCGCCGGTAATTTCCATATATTAGTCAGTACACACATACGAAATCCGTATTCTTCGCAAGTTCGATGTAATTACAATTGTAACATGATATATTGTTTCACGACGAAATGATAAATTGTACCACAGTGAAAACAAAGTTGGCAAACGATGTTTTTCGTAACATTATCATTGTTGTATGTTCTTTGGTATTGGGTTCCATAGTTTATTATTTAGTATTGTGTTTATCAAAAAGCAGATCAATTTACGTCTCCTGGCCTGTCTGGAAAGAAGACACGACGACCTGGGCATATTCAAATTTCAAAGCTTCGTTTAGTTAAAGCATATCAGATGTTACTTAAAATATGAAATCAATTAATATATATATATAAATATATATAGAAAATGTCCATATTAAGGACCACCCTAATAATATATATATATATATATATATATATATATATATATATATACATATACATATATATATATATTCTTATATGTAAAATTCTTCTGTACGCATGTATGAATTCAAACTCGTTCTACATGGTTATTCGAATATAGATAAACCTTTTTGGAATTTGTTAAGGAAAGTTCTTAAGATGTGATGAATTATAAAACTATACTAATATTATAGAAATAAATAAAAAAAATTGCAAAAAATAACATATCGTTGTTTGACATTCAAAACATTTTCACAGATGAGAACTGTCATTTGCCAGAAATGTCAATTAACTTGAAATTCGAATTGACTGTGTTAAATTTGTTAAATTATGAGTGTAGACAATATTAGAATATAATATTTTTATGATTATGAAAATGAGAAAAATATAAATAGAAGATACAGTATATGTTTGGCAGATAAAATTATATAATTCAGTTGAACAGATTTTTTTAACTTGCGCATGTTGTATTTTGCCTTACTTTACTAAATTAATTCACAGTACAAAAAAAATAACTTATTCAATAAATTATTTAGAAGTTTTGTTGTGTCCAAAAGTCATTTGTTTGGCATTTGATATGGAATATTTAGTTAGTTGATCGTAGATTGAATAGTGCGCATACGAACAGAATAAAACAAATTAATTCACTCAAAATATGATTTTTAGTGAAAACATATATTAAATTATTAGTAAGAAAAATGTAATATAGATATTATAATTATGAAAAATCAATTAAGATATGGTGCGAGATTATAAAAATTATATGCAACATTATTGAAGCAATTATTTTGGGTGGAAAAATCCAAGTTGATATTGTTCTTTTACCGCGGATTAACTGGTTGATTACCTTATTATTAAAATTATTATCAAACCATTTATCTTTTAGAGATATTTATATTTTAGGCTCTTGTCAGACTTATTCAAAATTAATAATTAAATTAGGGTAATTTTTAATATTCATAATAGCTGCACAATGTGCGTTTCTGAAAAACGGAAATTCTGAAAGTTCTGAAAATTGACAGTTCAAATGATTTCAATGTCAAACAATGATAAGTGGTTTTTTGTAATATTTAAAATATTTAGAAAATTAGAAATTTAAAATTTACGCATTCTGGTAAACGTTTCTCTATTTTCCTTACTCTTAGCAACAACATTTACATGTATTTATAGAGTATAAATATTTAAATTATATTGAACGGTAAAAAGATATAATTGAGTAATTTACTAGTTGATTCACTTAGTAATTACTAGTTGATATACTTATTCATGTCGCTCATTTGACGGCAATCTCATAGAAAAATTACGTACATCTGTTGAAATTTATGATATGTAATTAAATTAATAGCGAGCAAAATTAATAATAAACGATATAATTACTTTCAGAAAATCAACTTACAGTTTATGTTGAATAAATTTTGTTAGTCAACTATTGTATAATATTGCACAAATAAGAAAAAATAACACACACGTAATTATTACAAATAATTATTTTACTATTGGCCTGATTCGTTTCACTGTAATACAATGCAGTTTTAGATATAATATTACGCCGCGTATAAATTTTCATTAAATTGAGTCAATAAATCAATTATTTGGTATTAACTGGATAATTCAATGCAAATTACATGTGCTATATTAGTTGAATATATTACAAATAATTCATATTAGCTCATTTCCGTTATTATTTATGTGTATGCATTTTCTTTGAGTGTCTAATTACGATAATTAAAATGATGACCGATATAATAACATTCATTTAGTGTTATTGATGTACGACAAATAAACAACTTGAGGTAGACGGATTATATAATTTGAATAATATGTGAAATATGACAGATATTTTTAGTTAAAATTAGCTTTAAGTCAGATGCATTAGTAAAACATGGAAGAAAAAGCTGGTTGTATACGCTTATAAGCTAAATTTGATAAGTAGTTAATAATTTTATTTAGTTTTAATTGAATATAATTATATTTAGATACGCATACGTATTGCGCGCGGTCTACTTTTCAAAACTTTGATTGATTTTTATAATTGTTCGGACGTATTTTCATGTTATTATATTGGCCATGAAGGCGGCAATCTTCATGACATTGAGCTTTTACACCAGATGGTTGCTACCCTGTAAAGAGGGTAGCGGATTTATATCGGACTTAATTTTCTTACTTCTAAAATTTAAGTCCGTGTAACAACATATGTAATAAATATATCTTCTTCAATTAGAACTTAGTTACAAAACACAAGTGTAATAAGAACTTGCAACAAATACATAAATTATACCAACAAATCATTGTTTAATACAGTCCACAGCTTCAAAGGTTAAATTATAACCTAACAACCTAAGTTAATCGAAGAAGAGACATAATACGCAAATACAATAATTAAACAACTTCTCATAGGCCCATAATATTTTAAGATGTTCGGTTTGACTATCAACTCTATCACTTTACGAATTTTCATCAAAATCCCAGAATAGTAAACCTGAGGTTTTCCTTGTTAGAAAAATGTTTTGTGACAAAAAAGTAAACTCCAAGAATAAAACATAATAAATTTAAAAAATAACCGTTATTATTAGCTGAGTTTTATCTACTTAGCTTTATAATATCTTTAATTAAAATTTACCGGCAATCACATCTTTTTAATCATAATTATTCACATATGCATTATTTAATCACTAACGAATGGCATAAAAAAGTTTGATCTCGTGAATGAATAAAGATATAATCCGATTGAATCTTTGGGTTTTCTAGATAGCAGATTAGGTTAATTATATACGTAAAAAACTATAATAATTACCATAAGCACACAATGGGCCCTCTGGAATAATTTACTTAGCAATCATATATTGATTGCAATTAACAATTATTTAAAATCAAATCTTAAATCATATATAAAAATTGTTTGCTCAATAGAAAATATTTAGCTGTGTATTCAAAAAATATTAGGAATGGACAACCCTCAATTAAAAATAAATTAAGTTAAATTTAAACTAATGCATCAGTTTAAAAATCTTCTTAATCGAAATTCAGTGAAAAACATTCATTGGGTGAGAGCGCTAAAAAAATATTCAATTACTAAAATGACTATTACGAAATAGGGTTTGGGGTAAGAGAATAAAAATTTAAGGTTGTATGTGTTTTTAAACTACAAATTATAAAAATTAAATTATTAAATTATAAACAATAACTTGTTAAAATAAACATTTAGAGCTATTAAAAATAGATGTTGACCGATTCTCAGTCATACTAACAATCACAACTCTTATGATGTATTGTGTTGACTTCTGAATGATATGGCTATATAGGTGACAACCCAACGGTTGTCTCAATTGAAAAAATTTAATACTACAAACTTTGTAACTGATGACTTTTAATTGATACAAAGAAAGAGATATTGTCACTTGACAATATGTTGTCATCTGTATTTTCAAATAAAAACCGATGTTACTACTGCTTGGCATCAGGAACTTCTGAATCAAAACCCATAGTCCTAACCACTAAGCTACGAGTAAGACTATTTAAATTAAAAGAAAATTATACACAGTTTTGACAACAATAAATTCCTAATTTTTTCCACAAAGTAGTTTTACACTTTATTTTCACATTTTCACTGTTTTGGTAGTACGTCTGCAAACTTATTGTAAATGATATTTAAGAATGTATTGCATTTTGTAAATATTTTCCAGGATCAAGTTTTTTTCATTAGATCTTTTTAAACTGTGTAGGTTTTTTGCGATAAATTATTTATGTTCTTGCATGCATATTTCAAATGGTAATGCAATGACTCGGTGTCAACAACATTACTCCATAAACATTCATAAAAATATAATATGTATAGTATAGATCTGAAAAACTATTTATAAAAAAAGAGTGCGCGTAAGGATCACACGCGACTGAAGTAAAACTTATTTGCTACTGTACAAAGTAGCAAATTTAAGCTAAATAAAAATAATATGGTAACACTCGTGATGCATTCATTAGTGTCAACCATTATACACATTTATATAATGATAAATTATAAACTAGCTGTAAGTGGAATTCTGTCTTAAGGCAATAAGGGCATCGTGCCTTAAGGCAAATTGCTGGAACTTCCCGTACCAAAAATTATTATTTTTTTTAAAATCGATTAACATTTTTGAAAAAAATTTACTTTGAAAAAATGAGATTTTTGAGAAACTATAAATTTGACAAAAAAATTTTTTTTTTTAAATTTTTTTTTAATTTTTTTTTTTGAAAAAAAAATTTTTTTTCTTTATTTTGACATATTGTGGAAGATCTGAACTTTCTTTTCAAAGCAATCGTACTGCTTTAACTGCATAGGGACAAAATATAAAGCGCGTAAGCGCCGCGTCGCTGTCTAACGCATGAGCATTGGTACGGAACCCATAGGAATGTTAACAAAGTGTATAATTATTGTTAAAATCTCTATAAAATATCTGATAATTTGATGTGCATATGTCTAATGATCATTTTTGACCGCCAAATGGCCCATTTTTTTACTTTTTCCTCTATATCTCCGAAACCGCTAGACCTACCTTCATGAAAATTTTATCGATTCTTCATCTTGTCAATACAAGTGAAATGTGTTTTGAATTATTCAAATCGGACGCTCCGTTCTCTTAAAAACTGAGGTACCGTTTTTGGCACTTTTTGCCCCATATCTTCGGAACGGCTAGACCTGCCTTTGCCAAAAACTAATCAGCACGTCTCCTTATCAATACGAATCGAATGTTTTTTAAATTATTCAAATCGGTTGATCCGTGTTCCCGAAATCGTCGACGAAAATTTGTATCCGCACATACATACACACACATACATACATACACACACACATACACACACACACACACACACACACACATACATCCATTTTTTCTAAGGTATGCCAAAATGTTCAGAAACCTCTGAAATGTAAAGATATATAAAAATTTCCATTTTTGATTTTTTTGCGATTACTATAACTTGCCCTACGGGAAGTTAATTATATATTTAAAAACAATAATGTAATCAAAGTCATACTTCAAATATTACATGATCGGTTTGTCATTGTAATTAGAATTTAGAAATGTACCTTCATCAGAGAAAGGAAGTAATTGCTGATTAATAAATTCTATAATATTCGTTCACACAGTGAATTATGTTAAACAACGCCTAAACAAATATTGTTTTCGCAACTTCACTCATCATGTAATTATGTTTGAAGAACTTCTTGTAATTAAAATTAACAAACATTCATTGACTGCTTGTATTTTTTTACTTTTTCGCTGGCGATATAATCTCATTCTTTGAACAACTGTAATATCTGTCTTCCCTAAAAAATATTTTCCATTTTAATACGGCATAAATGTTTAATTTGTATTATTATTTTCACAGGGTAAAATATTCTTCTGACTCAGATATTTTTCATTAAATCAAGATTTGTACTACGATGTAGCTTTAAAATGTTTATTTATCTATGCCAATTTCCTTGTCGATATCGGTACGCATACAACGTTGATGCCTGGTACGCATACAACGACAGATCTCTATTCACATACGCGAAGAATAATCACAATCGACCCGTATAGAAATGATATCATTGAGAGCAAATGACGAATTATTGGCACTCGACTCTGCCGTAACGCGCTTCCGTTGCATTTATAACGATTTACACCCTAGTCGCGCCTAAAGAAGTTTTACTTAAAAATATGATAATGACTATTGTTCGATACAGGGGATGGAATATTATCACTTGATAATATATTGTCATCTGTAATTTCCAATCAAAACCGATGTTACTACTGCTCGGCATCAGGCGTGGAACCTCTGAATCGTTACCCATAGTTCTAACCACTAAGCCACGGGTAAAACCATTTAGTAAAAATGTCTATCTTATTTTTTTATCATATATATCTGCGATTAATACAGAATAATAATTGCGCTTTTAATTAATATTGCATGAGAGAGAATACGAAGCGGCACAACAATATCGGACGCGTCTAATGGTCTATTGTTACGCGCTTGCACACCACGGGTTCGGTGTTAAGTGTCAATAATTATATAGGTACAATAATATATTCTTACATCAAACATTTGCATACAGACAATTTACATAACATCGCGTTTATCTGTCTGGTCTAAATGCGCGGACGAGAGGTATACATAAAAGCACTCGTTCTCTAGCTGGCGGTGTCATTTTCCATCCTTTTGCACATTCAGCTCCTGTTAATATGATGCGCATCAGTTATGCTCGACTGACCCAAAGGGTCGTTATACCCCGCCCGATACCCCAAACGTGCTTGAAAAAATTGATGTAATTCGTTATATTCGCGGAACTGGCGCTATTATCACACCGTGCCCATTGCCGAAATGACAGTTGACGCTGTGCATACTAATGAAAAAAATTCATACTCTGAATTCATATGCCAGAATGGGGTCTTTTCTTGATAGTCTCAGAAAGAGGAAATTTATAAATTTGAATACATCAAAGGATATATTTTATGTATTCATTACGCACGCCAAATAATGCCAATGATATTTTTTGTTATGGAAATCGATTCTGAATAATGCTCCGTACCGTTGTATACAAATGTCTGGTGTGTCGCTACATATCTTTGAGATGAAATGTTTGAAAGATGACATACACTTTATAAGACAGAATTTGCACTAGAATATTGTAAGATAAAGAGTGAAATAAGATAAAACCACTTTATCATTAGATCAGTAACATCAATAAATGAACCAGCATTAAATTTAAAAAATCAATAAAAGAATATTGTGTAAATTAATGATATAATATTGTAATAAACTAGTGGTGCATGGCATCGTGCCTTAAGGCAAATTGTTGGAAATTCCCGTACCGTAATTACATTAAAAAATTTTGAATGTTAAAAAAAATAGATTTTTTGGAGAATTTGGAAGTTTTTAAAAAAATTTTCAAAAGAGTCGACTTTTTCTATTGAAATTGAACTATATAGATTAAATTTAAACATTATAAATTACGGAAGCCATAGAAACGATTACAAAATTTGTACTGATTAATAAACTCTTTATAAAATATCTGATAATTTGATATTCATATAAATTTTTCAACTGTTCAAACGGCAATATCTCAGAAACGATGATTCTAGCCTAACATAATTTTTTTTTAAATTTTATGGTTTCGGCGGAAAATGGAAAAACTAGATTTTTGCACTTTTGACCTTGAATAAAAAAAACGCAGATGTCGGATTGATGGGGACTTTTGACATTTCATTTGCAATGGCCTATTTAACATCTGTACCAAATTTCAGCTCTATGCGAGTTATTCCTAACTAAAATCTTAATTTGACTGGGTTATGATGATTTTTGACCGTTAGATGGCATTTTTTAAACTTTATTTGTGGATCTCCGAAACCGGTGGACTGCTTCCCCAAAAATTTAATCAGTTTTTTATTTTATCAATACAAGTAAAATGTTTTTCGAATCATTCAAATCGGATGCTCCGTTCTCACAAAAACTGAATTCCCGTCTTTTTTGCACGTTTTGCTCCGTATATTCGAAACTAACGGACTTGCCTTTGCTAAAACCCAATCAGCACTTCTCCCCAACAATAGCAATCTAATGTTTTTTTAAATCATTCAAATCGGTTAAACGATGTTCTCGAAATAGCCGACAAAAATTTTTACCCGCACATACATAGATACATACATACACACGTATACATACGTAAATAAATTATTGCTTAATTTTTTTCGTTGTCTAGTTTTTCTAAAAAAATATAAAGTGCATTTTTGTACTTTTCTAATTGTATACATGTGTATAAACCTAAAAGTAACTAAATGACCGTTTTTCTCAATTTAAATTTTTTTTTGCAATCAAATATAGTAATTTTGCTTCTAAAACCCATGGTTTATTAACCTTACAAGTGGTATGAATTTTACCTCTATTATTTTTAGAAACATATGTTTGTGACATACAGATAGATAAACAGTTCTATTCTAAATTTCAAAAATATCTTTCAAAAAAAAATCTGCCACAAAAATATCTTGATTATGCACGATTACGTCTAGGTGATGGTTTATAAATTAACAAATATAATTAACACAACGATGATAAATTAACACATCTTACACAAACACTTTTGATATGTAAGTATCAAATGCAATGCTTTCTTAGAATAATATTATTTAATATTTTCTCTATTTTAGAATTAAAATTATTTGTGGACGTGCTATGAATTATTATACGTCATTTACATAAAATAAGGTAATTGAAAGTACACCATTGATTATTTGACTAGTAAAGTTGCATAGACTTAAAATATTAAGAAATTCTTTAGTCTACTCTGAAATAATTAATTTATTTAAATAGTATTCATTTAAATTAAATTTTATTTGAAAAATATAGTCAAGAAGATTTATTGATTATATATATATATATATATATATATATATATATATATATATATATATATTTATATATATATGCAGTTACAAATATACTATTAGATTATTAAAAACCGTCCATTATTCTATCTCATATTAAATTGCAGAGAATTTACAGCACCTAACGTATTAAATAAGTGAGAATTCAGTTCTAACGAGTTATAGTAATATCTAAAAGTTCAAATATCTTATATAATTTGTTACTAACAAGTAAAATAAGTTTTGAAACAATTTTAATAGTTTTCATAGAACGATAGATAGATAGTTTCATAGTTCGACTGATTTCAACGATGAGTTTTTGGTCTAGTAAGCCCTTTGATGGGGTACAACTTTGTAAGACGCGAAATCAAACTAATTCTATAAAACTTGAAGTTCATAATTTCAGATTAAACTCCAATAATTGGTATTTTATATAATTTCAAGATAAAAATGCTTTCTACCAATTTTCTACTTTCTACCTGCTTTTGAAAAACACTACAAAAAATAGAAATGATTAAATGATTTAATGGTTATCATTGGTCAGAAAAAAATGATTGTCAATAGGACATCTCTAAAAGGATTACCCACAATGTGAATGTAATTTTAAATTTATTATTTGGATCAATCTAAATCTGAGTTGATATATTTAAGTCACCCAGAAATCTTCTTTTCCAGTGATATGAGAGGGAAATAATAATATATCATCTACTTATATTTTTATGCAAATTTATGGTATATAACTTACTCTTAAATTGTAGACATGCTTTTTTAACCTCAAAAAAGTCTAACCTTTCCTATATACACTTTAAATGGTAATAAATTAATTTTTTCACAAAGTAGATTTACACTTAATTATCACATTTTCACTATTTTTACGATGCATATGCAAATTTGTAAATGACTATACTTAAGAATGTATGTTTTCCAAGATTAAGTTTTTTTTACATTGAGTTAGATCTTGTTGAACTATGTAACTTTTTTGCGATGAATTTCTTGCATGCATATTACAAATGGCAATCATTCCATTAGGTGTCAACAACGTTACATATTCATAAAAATATAATATATTATATATTGGAAAAACAATTTATAAAAAATATAAATAAAGTAATTGCTCCTTAGATGCTTCTGTCTGAATCAATTTGGAATTTCAGCTCGTTCAAATTTTTTATCAATAATTTAATAGTATTTAGATTATATATTATAGTAAATTATTATATCAATATTCAAATTTTCAAAAAATATATAAATCACGAGGTAATTATATTATATCAAACGTTTCTAATATTTTTATATTTAAACATTTATTATTATATCGATACTTTTCGCGAAAGTTCATCGTATAATCCAAAGTGGTGATTTAATCATTTATGGGAAGTGAAACAAAATAAAAAAATAGAAATTTTAGAATTAAATCTACATTCACAAATTGTAAGAACAATAATAATAAATCAAATTAATGAATCAATACAAGTACTTAATATCATTATTAATTACTACCTTTATAAAGATAATTAAATTTTGACTTATTAAATTAAATTATCAAAAACATAGGTTTACCCTTTCGCAACGAGAGTATTCTCCGCAAGAGTGACACTGCTGTATGGAACAGCGTGCCGCCTAGTAGCACTACTGGACGAACCAGGAGCAATAACAAATTTTAGGATGATCATTATCAATAATTTGAATATTTAAAAATTAAAAATTGCACTTGAAAAAAAACTAAACATAAAAATAAAAAATATTATTCTCGATAGTTGAATGATAAATCTTGAAGCAGAGATCGACACTTTGCATGTCGTCTATAGACGACGCTCGTAGCAAAAGGTTTGAATATAGAATGAAAATTTTTAGAATTAGAGTAAGAAAAATAAGGTAGGGCGGGACACAAAGGTTCAATTTGACTTCAAGCAATTATATTAAGAAATAAACCAATTGCATCACAACAAATAACACATATCAAACAAACAACTATCTAACTATGTTCTGTAAAACTCCCAGCTAATTCATCATCGTAGAAATTTTTTTTGCTGTTTTTAAAAAATTTGTTACCTGGCCCATTTTACTCCTTAGGCGGGATAAATTTGGACGGCAAGGGGGCAAACAGGTCCAATGTCTTATTTTAATTTTAAAGGGATTTTACAAAATAATAGCTACATTAGTCAACCAATGCAAAATATAAATTTCCTGGGTAGATTTTTTACAGAGATAACACTGTAAGTAACCTTGATCTGGTGTTTTGTCAGGAATAATCATCAGCATAGTTGGAATAACTATTTAATTAATGTATCTTTAGTAAAATTGCTTTTCAACATAATTTACTCTTTTATTTGCCATTCTTTATTTTGTGCACCTTTGCCAGGGTAAAGGTTTAGTTGGTCTTTTATACCCAAGCTAGGTATATACTTTAATAGAAGTTATATAATAAAACGGTTGAATCTAACTTAAAAATAGCAATACATCTTATAAAACAATTAAATAGCATAAAATTAAAAATTATATTAAAGTCTTGTACACTAAACAACAGTGGTCACAACCGAAAAACTAACAACGAAAGAAAATGACTAACATGAAAGTGAGATAATGAAATGAAAAAGATGACCAACGATGACGATAAATTTAAAAGAAAAATAAAGAAATATCATAAGGAAATTGAAGACAAAGAAGACTGAAGAGTTATATAAAGATATTTCAATTATAATAGATATTATATTATTAAAATAGTCAAATGAAATGTATATATTAAATATGAAAACTGTTTTCATAATCTTTCATACCACGCACCTCTGTCTGTCTGAGATATGAAAATAATGTATATATAAATAAAAAAAAAATCTTGTTATGGATTTTAAAATATTGCGAACGTAAGAATCATTGTGATGGCTAATTATACATCTCTTACACTTTACTTTCAAATATTGGTAATAAAAAAAAAATAACTTCACTGATTTTTGAGATATCGGGGGTGGGTCTTTTCACCAACGGACCTTAAAGCCTTGCATCACCCTACAGCATAATACTTCTTAAGTATAATAAAATTAAAATAACAATTGGTAAATAAGATATTTAACCTGTGCATAAACTCATAGTAAGTTTTGTGTACATCCATTGTCAAAATTCTCTTACAATGCGTCACGTACGTTTGTTTCTTGAAACGAATTCCGCGCGAGTCTGCAATTGTTCTACGTCTGTCTGTTGCCAAAATAATTTAATAGCCAGTTGTGTTTATTCGATCACGATGTCTACCTGATGAGCATTGTTCATTGTTTTACGCTTAATTAATACAAATGTTATAAAAACATTAATTTACAATAGAGATGTTATAGTCGACGCAATTACACTATCGTTTGTAACAATAATATGGTATTTATACAATAACAGGAAATTAATTGCCAAGATTTTTTTTTAACTTCCCGTAGGGTAAGTTATTGTAATGGGCCGAAAATCGAAATTGAAAATTTTTACATTTCTCGACGTTTTGAAGGTTTCTGAACGTTTTGGCATACCTCAGAAAAAATGGATGTGTGTGTGTGTGTGTGTGTGTGTGTGTATGTATGTGTGGATACAAATTTCCAGTCACGTTTTAGGGCGCACGGATCAACCGATTTGAATGGTTCAAAAAACATCCGATTCCTATTGATAGGGAAAAGAGCTGATTAGTTTTTGGCAAAGGCAGGTCCAGCCGTTTCGGAGATACGGAGCAAAGAGTGCAGAAAATAGAAATCGTATTTTTGAGAGAACGGAGTATCCGATTTGAATGATCTAAAAAACATTCAATTAGTAATGATTGGGAGAAGTGTTTATTAGTTTTTGGCAAAGGCGGGCCCAGCCATTTTGAAGATACGGAGCTAAATATGTAAAAAATGGCAGTTTTTGAGAGAACTAAGCGTCCGATTTGAATGATTAAAAGAACTTTCTGTTTGTCTTAACAAAATAATCGATTTTGGAAAAAAAAAATTCTTTTTTTTTTTTTTTTTTTTTTTAGTTGTTTGTTTATCGAAAATATTTATTTTTAATTCTGACTATAGTTCTAATATACTTTACAAATAATTTCAACTCTGCAATTCAGTTTATATAATATTTATAAATATTAGACAATGTTACAATATTTATAATAATCTATTTGAAAACATTCAGTAATCCTCGAACATTCCGTTACGGTACGGGAAGTTCCAGCAATTTGCCTTAAGGCACGATGCCACCCACCCCACTAGTTAAATTTATTGTTGTTTTCAATTAAATTTATAATTGTTTATATATGTATTTTATTAACCTCTATTAGGGTGCGCTATAGTAATCGCATAAAAATCGAATATGTAAATTTGTATATATCTTTACCTTAGAAACAATGGATATATGTATGTGTATGTGTGTGCGTGTGTGTGTATGTATGTACAGATACAATGTTTCGTCGACGATTTTGAGAACACGGATCAACCAAATTGAATGATTCAAATAACATTCTATTCTTATTAGTAAGTAGACGTGCTAATTAGTTTTTGGCACAGGCAAGTTCAGATGTTCCGAAGATACGGGGAAAAAAGTGCCAGATATAGTAATTCAATTTTTGAGAGTACCAAGCGTCCGATTTGAATGATTCAAAAAACTTTTTTTTATTAACAAAATGAAGAATGGATGGAATTTTTGAGAAGGCAGGTCTAGCAGTTTCAGAGATACAATGAAAAAAGTGAAAAAAACGCCATTTGACGGGCAAAAATGAACATTAGACATATGCACATCAATTTATCATATATTTTATAGATATTTAATAATAAGAAAAATTTTGTTTACATTTTTATAGGTTTATCCGTTATACTGCGACGCGGCGCCCACGCGCTTTGATTTTTCGTTTCTACGCAGCTAACATGTCGCGATTGCTTTGAAAAAAAGTTCAAAATTTCCAAAATATTTTGAAGTGTAAATAAATCAAATTTTTCAAAAAGGTCAATTTCTTTTCAAAAATTTTAAAAGTTTCAAATATCTGTTTTTTTTCAAACATCTGAAAAAAAATTAATTTTTTTAAAAAAAAATTATTTTTGGTACGGGAAGTCCCAGCAGTTTGCCTTAAAGCACGATACCAGGCACCACTAGTTATACTTAGGTTTGAACATGGGTGTATTTTTTTACAAAAATAACACTGTGTATAACCTTGATCTGGTATTCTGCAAGAGATATTTTTCAGAAGGGTTGTAATAACTATTTATCTCATTTATCTTTTATTTATCTTATTTATCTGCTTTATTTAATTTAATTTACTTTTTTTTACTTATTTTTACTGTTACATTTTTGCCATGGTACTGGTTCAGTTGGTCCTTTTTATCCCACCCACGTGTAAGCTTTCATATAGGTTGTATAAATAAAATGTTGGGACTACCTTGAAATTAATATTTGTTAACATTTTATAAAATACAACCAAAAAAAACTACCAAAGAAAGAAAATATTTTTGTTATAAATTTTCAAACATTGCCGTTTATTTTCCGATAGCAACGTCGTAAGAATTAAGATAGTAGCTTGTTATAAACCTCTGTCCCTCTACTTTCAAATATTGTTGTTAATAAATCATTAACTTCACTTGTTTTTGAGATATCGGTGGTGGACGTTTCCACCCGTGGACCTTTAAGCACCGCTCTGCCATATATCTACAAATTGGTGAAAACCATATTGTATATTAAGCAATTACGATTGATTGATATCAATAATATTGTTTATATCAAACGTTGATTTCAAATTCCAGTGATATGGATATAATTGATTGAAGTACATATGGATGACTTAATTAATCTTATGTTTTCAATGAACTCCTGTCCTTGATAGGGGAATAGGGGATCACGAATACAGAAATCAATATACCATATATAGGGATAGTATTATATATTTATAAATTCCTATATACAACTGATATTTCATAATAAATATTTTTGCCAATATGAAACTTAATCAAGCAGTTAAGCACAAGCACTTTTCTTGTAAATGATTTAACTATACGTCTTTGGACAAGTCTAAAAAAAACAGCCTGAGTTTTTACCCTGACCAATGAAAAATATTAAATAAAAAAGCAGATTAAGTTAATAAAGGCAATTTTACAAGAGGTAAGTTAAATTAATATTCATTCCTACTCTACTAATGATCATATCTGACAAAGTACAAGATCAAGATTATATACAAAATATTCATTGTAAAAAATGTACCAATAAAAAATATATTTTGCATTGGTTAAGTAAAGTAGCTATTAGTTCGTAAAATACCTTCAAAATTAAAAATAAGGCACTCCGTCTATGGGGTAAAGAGGACCCAGTGATAAATTTCTGAAAAACAGCAAAAAAAACATATCTTTACAATGATGAATTAGCTGGGAGTCTTACTGAATTGGCTTGGTTTTCGCAATATAATTCTTCAAAGTCAAGTTGGACCGTTATATATATATATATATATATATATATATATATATATATATATATTCGAGTGACTTATGACAGAATTGCGACTGGTTTACTAATGAGCATTAAATATGTGTTTCTGGGTAATTTGATTTGTGCTCATAGCAAATATATACGAAAGTTATAGTTTACCAAAACCTGATTTTGCGAATGTTAAATAAATAAAATACATGGCCATCAAAACTATTTGACGATGCAAATATATGTATTTACCAAAAATTCTTCGCGTTTATTGATAAGAAATAGTTTTTGCATAATAGTTGTTATTTTTCGCTATTATAAAAATATATATTTTTATAATATTTAACATTACGTTTATTACTGATCCATTAAATGTTTCAGTGATTAAATAGCCATTATCATTATGAGTATTTAATAAAATAATTATATTTTGTCCTCAAAACAGATGCTCGCAATGGTAGCAACCATGTTGTTGTGATGTTTTCAATATTTTGATTCGGGTAAAGTGATAATTGTTCCATTAAAGTTGTTTAATAATTTATTTTAATATTCAAATATTCAGGATATTATTTGCGGTATTTTGCATAGTGTAATGAGACCATCGATTAATATTATCTAGTGTGAATGAATAATATGTAATTGTAAATAAAAATCTTCAGGTTTCATAGCGCGTCTAATTTGTATAGTCATCGCCTTAATTGCAAGTGTGATTAATTACTGTTTTTAATTTTCATTACATAACTGTAGACTTATATATTATTATTTATGCATGTTTTGTAAGAAGATTTGTTATGATTTATATATTCTATATAACTCACCGCAAAGTATAATAATGACATTTTTTATATATCCTTAGGTTTCAACAGCTTCTGAACATTTGGCATACCTCATAATGTTAGAAAAAAGGTATGTATGTGTGTAGTATGTATTTATGTATATTCGGATACATTTTTGTCAACGATTTCGAGAGCCGATTTGAATGATCCAAAAAACATTTGGTACCTAGTGATCGGAAGATGTACAGATTAGTTTTTGGTAAAGGCAGGTCCAGCCGTTTCGAAGATACGGAGCAAAAAGTGCAGAAAATAGCAGTTTTTGAAAGAATGGAGCATACGATTAGAATGGTTCATGAAACATTCGATTTTTATCGACGGGGAGACGTAGTGATTGGTGTTTGGGCAGACGTAGGTCCGGCCGTTTGGGAGATACAGAGAATGGAGTGCAAAAATATCAGTTTTTGAGAGAACGAAGCATCCGATTAGAATGATTCAAAAAACATTCGACTCGTATTGATGGGGAGACGTGTTGATTAGATTTTGGAAATGGCTATCCAGGCTATTTCGAAGATACGGACCAAAAAGTGCAAAAATAGCAGTTTTTCAGAGAACGGACATCTGATTAGAATGATAGAAAATACATTTTGCGTGTGTTTGCGTGTGAAGAGAACATCAATTTTTGGTGAAGACAGGTTCAGCAGTTCTCAAAATTTTCGAAAAAAATTCTTTTTAAATTGCCAATATCATATATGATTCGAATTTTAATTATCAAACATTCAAGGCTTTCAAGAATTTTAAAGCTAATTTATAAATAATTTTAACTTTGCAAATCAATTTATATAATTCTTAAAAATGTGAGATAAAGTCCTTTAATGTATGATGCAATATGAGATAAAGCCCTTCATATTGGCTTGATTTGATTTTGTTAATATATATTGCATTTAAACGTATACAAACGTCGTCGCCTAATTTATAAGCTCTTATATTTTGTCTATAAAATAGTAATGATAAAAGTTACAGTATTCAAAATAAAATATTTGAAAATATTTAAAATAATTGTTATGAATCATTGATAAATTTTGGTGTAAATAATAGAAAGTTTTAAATAAAAAAGAAGATAAGGTAATTTTGCAAGAGGTAAGTTAAATAAATACTAATTCCAACTTTCGTTAAACAAATAAACGTTAAATAAATACTAATTCTAACAAAAAAGGTAATTTTGCAAGAGATAAGTTAAATAAATACTTGTTCCAACTTTGCCGATGATTATTTCTGACAAAATATCAGATCAAGGTTATATACTGAGTTAACGATGTAAAAACGTACCCGTGAGATTTATATTTTGCATTGGCAGAATAAAGTAGCTATTAATTGGTAAAATCCATTTAAAATCAAAAATAAGACATTGGACCTGTTTGCCCACTAGCTGCCTATGAGATAAATGGGCCAGGTAACAAATTTTTGAAAAACAGCAAAATAACACATTTCGACAATGATGAATTAGCTGCTGGTTTTACTGAACATGGTCAGAAAGTTGTATGTTTAAAGAATTATAAAACTACTAATAAAAGTTTATATGTATATATTTTTTACATTTACATTATATAAACGTCGACGCTTAATTTATAAGCTCTTATATTTTGTCTATAAAATACTAATGATAGAAGTTACAATATTCAAGATGATCCATTTGAAAATATTTAAATCAATTATTATGAATCATTGGTAAATTTATTGAATGTTTAATTGCAGTACAGAAAGATTCACAATAATGAGATAAGGCCCTTCATTCTAATACGGCTTGATTTGATTTTGTTTATATATATTTCATTCAAGCATATATAAACGACGTGGCCTAATTTATAAGCTCTTATATTTTATCTATAAAATACTAATTATAGAAGTTACAGAGTTACAGATTCAAGATAGTCCATTTGAAAATATTTAAAACAATTATTATGAATAATTGGTAAATTTTTCGAAGGTTTAATTACGGTACAGGAAGATCCAGAAATATGAGATAAGGCCCTTCATTCTAACACGGCTTGATTTGATTATATATATATATATATATATATATATATTTCATTCAAGCATATATAAACGTTGTCGCCTAATTCATAAGCCCTTAAATTTTGTCTATAAAATACAAATTTTGTCTATCATTAGATAGAAGTTGAAGTATTGAAGGTAATCGATTTGAAAATATTTAAAACAATTATTATGAGTCATTGAAAAATTTTTCGAATGTTTTATTAAGGTACGAAAAAATCAGACAATTTAAGACAATGCCATGCACCATTAATTATAATTTGTACCATTGTACCATTTCTTTTTGGTATCTTTGAGCGACAGCTGCTGCGGAAGCATAAAGCGATTGACGCGATATAATGAGAAGTTGCCGCCTGGGTTAGGAAGGTATCGCATATCTTGCGGTTCAAAACGGATTCCCCATGCGAAAATCGCACGTGCACCGCGCGCTTGTACAATGCACTACTTACAAAATATTAAAATTGTATATAAATAAAATTTTTATAAAAATATGTACCATTCGGTACAGGCTGCCACACATAACACAATATTACTTGAGACACTGGTTTCTGCTTTCGATCATATTGTATGAGTAATAAAATCGCGACGCGTACACGCCGTGCTCACGACACCGCGGCCTGGCCGTGACTGGCGATTGGCGGGAACAAAGTCGCGCAGCGCTACGCTGGAATAGGAACCCGATAAGAACTACGCGCAAACGCATGAACCGCGCACAACACGAGGCGACTTGCCTGAACTTTCGTTATCCGTATATGTGACATAATAAGGTTTCATGCATATCAACTCATCGGGCTACCGAAGGCTTCTTCTGATTCACGGTAATTTCTTGTTGTTTTTTTTTTCATGTTTTTTTTGTCGAGTACAGATAACGACGCGTTTGTTGACCGCGATAATGGTTCTGGTTTCAAACAGTCTAGCTAGACAAACACGATGTGGCGAATGAACAATTGTATATGACGCTTCAATTGAAATTACATTTATTATAGCACAGAAATGGTTACTTTAAACTCAGTTTTTTAACTTTCCGTAGCTTAATTAGTTTGGCATAGGCAGGTCTACCCGTTTCGAAGATACGGGGCAAAAAGTGCCAAAAACGGTAACTCAGTTTTTAAGAGAACGGAGAACTTATATTTACAAGATAAAGAACTGATCGAATTTTTTGGAAAGGCAGGTCTATGAACTTTCATTGAAAATAATTTTAAAAAATGTCATTTGGCAGTCAAAAATGTTTATTGGACATATGTACATCAAATTATCAGATATTTTATAGAGATTTTAATAATGTGTACACATTTTGTGTGAATTTTCTTTTGGGTTTCGTACCAAGATTTTTAATTACGGTATGGGAAGTTCCAGCAATTTGCCTTAAGGCACGATGCCATGCGCCCCACTAGTTATTGCTTGAATCGAGCCCATGACGAAGACATTCGTCAATTATAAAGTAAGTTGCGCTGGTAAGATAAAGGATGCAAAAGATAGATTTAGTTTACAAAATTTTAAAATGCGATTATGTCACTTTACTTCTTCATTAATATAAGCATGTATTACATACGTATCAAACTAAAAGCAAATTAAATCTAATGTGTGGCGGGAATAGTTCACTTAGTAGCCTTCTCGACTCACACGTTGGAGGAATTCGGTTCGAATCTCCAGCAATACCAGAATTAAAATTATAAAATATTAAAGTAGATTAAAAATTGTTAATTTGTAGGATACAAAAACAAATTTTATTAGAAGTAAGAACGAAAAAAGAAGTTCAGTTTAGAAGATAAGTTGCTGCTATATAAATCGATTATTAAACCAATCTGGACCTACGGAATTGAGCTCTGGGGATGTGCTTACAAATCTAATGTAGCTATAATGCAGAGAACTCAATCAAAAATTTTACGTACAATTCTTAATTCTCCGTGGTACGTGACAAATGAAACCATTCACAGCGACCTCAACATAAAAACGGTGCAATTAACGTTTGAAGAAGTTAAGGAAAAATATAAGCGCAAACTGGACGCACATTTGAACCCTTCTATAGTTGACATTACTCAACCTTTTGGCATTAGGAGGTTGAAACGACAATGGCCCTTAGACTTAGTCTTACAATTAGATTAGGTCTAATATATCATATTAATTGTAAAACTGAGAAGTTCTCATTGGAGTTCTTCTTAGGCATCACTCGTAAATATTGTCATTTTAGCTCATAGGAATCTTTATGTATTTCTGATTGCTAAATAAAACTGAGTTAAAAAAAAAAAAAAAAAAAAAAAAAAAAAAAAAGTTTAGAAGATGAGAAGAACATATTAAGAAACAAGAAGAAGATTGAAAATTTGAATCGAATTGAAGAAAGAATAATAAAATTTATTTTTATCATGAAAATCTCTTTAAAATATCTGATAATTTGATGTGCAATAGCATTTTTTTGCCGCCAAATAGTATTTTTAGTTATTTATTTCATTAAATATTCTAAACCCCTAGACCTGCCTTTCCAATTTTATCAGCTCAAAAAACATTTGATTTCTATGGATAGGGAGATGTACTGATTAATTTTTAGCAAAGTACGCAGCAAAAAGCGCAAGAAAATAATTTTCTTTTTTTTAATATTTAAAATTAATTTGATTTCAATTTTAATTCAGGCTAAAAACATTTAAAATTTTTCGCATATTTTATTCCGGTACGGAATCTTAAGTTCCAGCAGTTTGCTTTAAGCCACGATGCCATTAGTTATTTATTTGTAGTAACTTTTATAAAAATATATACATTTTATGAATCATAGATTTTATTTTTTTAGTCGTCATATACAAATCTTTGTCAATTTAAGTAAAAACAATAAAACTCATGATGCAATTTACAGTCTTTGTTAAAAGTATATACGTATATTGGTAATTTAAAATGCTAAATATTAATTTTCCATTTTCAATTTTAGAATTGTTGGGCATCCTTTTAATAACCAAAAATGCTACAGCAGGATAAAAACCGAACTATAATATTCAAATTATAATAAAAAACGATTAAACAACACTGGTCAAAAATGTCAACTATTATAAAAATAATGGGGGTATATTAATAATATAGGGTATAGATTTTTTTTATATTATACGATCTCTCTACATAATGATTCCCGAATTCACTGATGAATTTGATTTTACAAATTCATATCCAGCTGGCATTTTACATTTTTTAATTCAAATACTAATTTTAATTTCAGTAGACCGAAAGAGAGTGAATAAATTCATCCGTCACAGAAAATAATTTATGCATCATTGAATTGTTTTTGTAACTCGAATTATTTTGCATCAATATCATCTGAACTGATTTTACGAAACGAGTAATTAGAATTTCAAATGAACAGAATTCAGATAATGTGCATTCTATATCTGTCTTGACATATATTTTATGTATTTTACATAATTTGATATGCATTGGTAAATGTTAGTCTTCGAAATTATGCGGAGAATAAGATTTGGATATTTGAAATATTGTTTTGACTATTGATGACTATCGTGAAATAATTTGTATATATTATGACTCGTATTTATACTGACCACATATAATTATAGTTTACTAATATACAATCAGAGTTTTGAATAAATATTATATTCATAATATTTTTCACATTAGGGTTTATATACTAATTTATGTATAAAATTACATATAAATCTAATTTTAGATTAGCAAGTTTTCATAATTATTTTGAGCCATTAGCAAGAAATAGATCACTTTAGAAAAAATATTTTAATATTGATCTCAAAGATAACATATCATAGTTGCGGTTTTAATGTTAAAGTAATTATAATTAAATGGCAATTGATAATTTAGTTTTTTGGATTTTACAATAATTGAATGTAAATCTGTTGAGATCATTCTCATATATTCCGTTCATCTATTCTGATAATCCTCACCTGATAAATTTAATGTAAAATCTCTATGTCAATAGCACTTTTTTTAAATCAATGTTTAAAAATCTATAATAAAAGTATTTTATTTCTTTGTTAGTTTGATTGTGAGTACTGTTATTTAGTATACGAGACCTTAATATAAATTTTAAGCATAATTTATTTAATGTATTTTCAATTTCATGTTAGATTCAACATATTTTTTTTAAATAACCTCTATAATAGCGTACACGTGGGTGGGGTGAAAAAGACCGACTGGACCTTTACACTACCAAAAGTGTAAACAAAAAAAAATCAAATAAAAAAGTAAATTAAGTTAACAAGTAATTTTACTAAAGATGACTTAAATAAATAGTTAAATTAAATTACAACTCTGGTGATGAATATTTCGGACAAAATACCAGATCAAGGTTATATACAGTGTATCTCTGTAAAAAATGTACCCATGAAATTTATAATTTGCATTGGTTGAATAATGTAGCTATTATTTCGTTAAATCTTTTTAATATTAAAAATAAGACATTGGATTTGTTTGCCCCCTGGTCGTCCCAATTTACCCCGCACATGGGGCAAAAAGGTCCAGGTGACAATTTTTTTGAAAAACAGCAACAAAAACACATGTTTACAATAATGAGTTAGCTATGAGTTTTACTGAACATAGCCAAATAGTTGTTTGTTTGATATAAGTTATTTAATGTGACATAATTCGTTTGGCTTTGATTTCACAATATAATAACCCAAATTCAAATTGGACCTTTGTGCCCCGCCTCACTCTATATAAAACCTAATACAAGAAATTGTGCATGCTACTGGTACATCATCATAAGTCTGCAAGTACTAAATAGATATATACGTTTGTTTGAAATCACTAAAATTCCGTCCATATCTATTTTACTCAAGAATATATAATGGTTTTTCTGATAATGCACTTGTTTTGTTATAGTAGTTTTCTCGCAAAATATCATTTCCTTCAGCAACCCATTAATAACCACGAAAACAGGATTTTTATGTCAATTTTTATCATGTATAACATAAAAATCTATTAAGTTTTGACGCACAGCATTCCTAATAGAGAACGTAATAGGAAATCTTCATTCTGTCTAGATAAAATCAATAAAGTTAATAAAATGAAATTCATCATACTACAATATGATTAATAATGTTTGATGGGTTTTGTATTATACTGCTTTCAGTATTCTCATACTCTGATTATGAAAGTTTAAGAACAGCCGAAAGGTCGAAAGAAAATTAATATCCTGCATATTTCGAAATAATAATATGTATTAGACTATTTCCAATTTCAAAATTTTATTTGTATAATTTTTGCATACACTCTTTTATCCTTAAAATAATGCAATTGATTCAGCAGATTCTTGTTTATTTTCTTTCCTTAAAATATGTTAATAAAATTTAACTTTGAAGCCACATGCTTGTCTGTATATTTTCCGGTTAGGTTTGAAATGCATTGAAAGATGCATTTGTAAATTGCGACTGATTTCTGATGACAGACGTACAGTTTAAATTAATACATTACCTACTGAATATTCGAAATATGTAACATGTACATTATGCATTAGTTATAATAACTTCTTTATTAAGATTGGACGATTTTTGTTTATTGTTTAGACAAATTGCCGAATAAAAAACGTTAAAAACTGGCATTATTTATTTCAGTAGTTTCGACATCTTTGTGTCATCATTGAGCAAGTTTTAAAAAATTGTACAATATAAAACATTTTACAAAAGATTCTAAATAATAATATAATTTGTAAAAAGAGACACAAGAAACAAATTGATGATGCCACACATAAAATGTCGAATTATTCAAAATAAATATTACAAGCATTTGTTGGTTTTATTTCGATAATTTGGCTGAATAAAAATCTTAATATATTACGACGTAGAACAAATCATGTAACAAAATAGGTGTGAGTTTTTCTACATTAATGATATAAAATTATTACACATTATAAATTATTGCTAAATTTGAAACAAAACGAGTTATATAGAAGTTAAAATTAGTCAATAATATTAACGCAAAACAAAATTTTATGATAGTACAATTTTATATAATATGTCAAAAATGACGCACCTGCACAGTTCTGTATACTACGTCGGCCAGAGGGACAGTATCATGCAAGACATTTTACATGTCCAATGGAGAAAAAAATATTAATATCGTTCAAGATCCTATTAAACTATTAGTGGTGCAAGCCATCGTGTATTGAGGCAAATTGCTGGAACATCCGGTACCGTATTTTTTTAACATTATTGATAATTTTGATCTTTTTTTTAAATTTCGAACATTTCTTTTCGAACATAAATTGGTCACGCTGCGTAGCTGTTTTAGTGAGGAAATATCGGTTAAAAATTATAAGTTTTTGTACGGAACCCAAAAAATACAAAATTTTTATATTTTATTTAAATTTCTATAAAATATCTTATAATTTGATGTGCATATATCAAATGGTAAATTTTGACTGCCAAATGGTATTTTTTTACTTTTTTATTAGACAGCCGAAACCGCTGAAAAAAATGGACGCTTCGTTCTCTCAAAAACTAAATTGCCGATTTTGGCACTTTTTTCCCTGTGTCTTTAGAAAGGTCAGACCTGCCTTTGCTAAAAACAAATCAGCACGTCTCCACATCAATAGAATACGAATGTTATATGAATAGTTCAAATCGGCTTAATCCGTGTTCTCAAAATCGTCGACAAAAATTTGTATCCGCACATACACACATACATCCATTTTCTCTGTAAGGTATGCCAATTGGTCTTGAACCTTTGAACCGTAAAGATATATAAAAAAATCAGTTTTTATTTTTGTGCGATTACTATAACTTGACTATTTTTGATTGTAAACAAATTTTGAATCTATATTTTCAAGTAAAAATGAACATAACTACTACACTTTAGGGGCCGTTCAAGTATTACGTAAGCACTATAGGGGGCGGGGGGTTATTGATTTGCTTATTTTGCTTATTTTGGGTAAGAACTTTTGCTTACTTTTGCTGACAAAGGGGAGGGGAGCGGGTAAATAATTGTAAAAAATCTGCTTTCGTAATACTTGAACGATCCCTTATCAGGTTGTCCAGAACGAGAGCTTAACTCTAACTTGTTATTTTCAAATAAAAACAAATTTTCAATCTATATTTTCAAGTAAAAATGAACATCGCTACTACACGTGATCAGGTTGTCCAGAACGAGGGCTTAAACTTGGACCTAGTGTTCACACAAGGCAGCGCGTTTAACCATTACGCCGTGGAATACCCAACATGTGTATGTATGTATACCTACATATGTATTTATACAAGATAGAACAATACGTCTACATGAAATTTGTCTAAATTAATTTTCAGTTAAGCCGGAATCTTGGACCGAACGATCTTTTCGCAGTCCATCCTTTATTACTCGAAAATCCTCCATAGTTCATCCCTCAAGGCGTGCGGCATCCCTTTTTCTGTCTTTTACACACCCAATTCGTCAAAAGTATCATTCCGTGAGGAAAAATGTCGAGCTCGTGTATGTTTTGTTTAACACGTAGAAGGAACATAAATGTATGATGAGATTACAAACACAAAGACCGACGATGTAAATATATTACTTTTGGTTTTCGTATTCAGTATTCATTCTTTGCAAGAGATTTTATGTTGCCGAATTTTATTTCTATAAACCGGCTTAGACAAAATTAAAAAATGAATATAGAAAGAAGGGGAGGCGGGGTGCAGTTGTGCCACTTTTTTGATCAGAAATAATTTTGTTAATTTACCAATTAGCTGGGAGAATAGTTATACATTTGTCTACGTAGAAATACAATAATATTGTACTTAGATATAATGGATTAGTCTTAAAATCGTTTATATCGACTTTTATTATCAGTAATATGTAACGCAATACAAACAAAAAAGTCTTTTTTTTAAATATTTTGAGAATTTGGAAATTTTTGAATTTTGAGAATTTTTGTAAGAAATCAATTTTTGTAGTGATTTAAAACTTAGTTGTTTTTTTTTTTGAAAATAATGAAAAATTTCGAAAATTTGAATTTTTTGAAACTTTGAATTTTTTTAATTTTTTTTTTTTTTTTTAATTTTCAAAATTACTAAATTTTGTGTAAATGTATTTTTTGCACACCATCTACTCAAGCAAAATATTTTTTGAATCTAAACTTTTCTCAAAACTGCATAAACGTTTTTACACACTTTACGTTCCATACCTCCGAAACGGCAAAATTGCCTTTTGCAAAAACGCCTCACGATCGAGTACGAACCGAATGATTTTTTAATCATACAAATCGGTTAATCCATACAGTCGAAAATGTCGAGGACATTTGTTTGAACCATATAAATAAACTTAAAAACTGAAAATCTTGGTACGAAACCCAAAAACAATTATACAAAATATGTGCACAATATTAAAATTTTTATAAGACATCTTATAATTTGATGTTCATATGTTCAATAAACATTTTTGACCGCCAAATGACATTTTTTCAAATTATTTTCATTGAGAGTCCATACCCGCTGGACCTGCCTTCCCAATAAATTTACCAATTGTTCATTTCATCAATACAAGTAAAATGTTTTTCGAATTATTAAAATCGGAAGCTCCGTTCTCTTAAAAACTATGTTACCGTTGTGGCCCTTTTTGCCCCGTATCTTCGGAACGGCTAAACCTGCCTTCTTCAAAAACTAATCAGCACGTCTCCTTATTAATACAAATCGAATGTTTTTTGAATTATTCAAATCGATTGACCGGTGCTCCCGAAATCGTCGACAAAAATTTGTATCTGCAAACACACACGCGCACACACACACATACACACACACATATATACACACATACATCATTTTTTCTAAGGTATGCCAAAATATTCAGAAACTTTTGAAACGTGAAGATATATAAAAATTTTCATTTTCGTTTTTTTTGCGATTACTATAACTTGCCCTACGGGATGTTAAATATATAGCAAAACATAATTTTTTAAACAAAGTTAACAAAATGAACAAAGTTTGTGAAATCTTTTGTTTTTCTTGTATTAAATTTTCCGAAAGGGAAACCTTCATGACTATATTAAATAGTACTCACATTACACAAACAAATTTCAATTAACTTAATTGAACAAGTATGATTCTACTTTTCGTCATTAGATTCGTGTCTATCCATATGAAGTAGATTGCAGCGAATTGCATTATAATTGCTACAAACTCAACAGTTAATTTAGTCCGAGTGAATACACTTTCATTATCATAGTGCTTTCCGCATATTGCATTTTAATTCTCCTAACAATTTCTACTTCAGTTTATTACATTATATTACACCACTTATACACGCAATTATTGCTGATTAACTTATCATCTGGTGTAACATGATATCGATAAATAATTCCGTGATAGTACCGACATATATTTTTGGCTTTATCTTTTCCTGATATACTCTATTGCAGAGTTTGGGCACAATTAAAAGAATATCATTTTTTATATATTATTTGAACAGTAGTTTTTTGTTATCTATATTATTTTTTTCATTGGCTATTCCATACTGAAATGTCAACAAATTTTTGGTCGTACTTAAAAAAAATATAAATCGAATGCCTAACTATTGGTTTGTCCGGGTATGTGGGCATCCGGGTTGTATATTATCCTTATAGTGAGATTATTTTTGAATTATTAGAATCATGATTTTAATATCCCAAAAATCTAATTTTACTTGGAATAATATATGAAACTATAATCTCAAGTGAAAACTGATATCACTACTGCTTGATATCAAGCGGTCCGAGATGGGAATTGAACCTGGAACCTGTGAATGCGAGACCAAAACTCTTACAACAGAGCCACGGAGAAGCTTATATATCAAATATCATTTTTAATATTTTTGTTATCAAGTATGGTTTTCGACCTAATTTCATTCATAATAAAAACTGTAGGATCACTTTATGTTTAAATATTCTACATATCTCTATATATCTTCATATCTATAATCTAAGTTGCATAGAATAAAAAATGACAATATATAATGATCCTTGCCTGTAAAGGTAAATCATTTATTCACTTCTAATGTTTTTAGATTTAACTTTACATTAAATCACATAAAATTATACAGATTCACTACAATTATAGGTAATTAAAGGTATGCACTTCTTGGTATGTTTTGATAAAAAAAACTGATAGAAGAATATCGCTCAAATAAAATTCTCATTAAAAATGATTTTCCCAAGTCTTCGGTTTGAGAAACATCTCTAATTCAACTCTGAAAAAAAATCGATATAGAAGTGGTTTTCAAATCCTTACCAGATCTCTGTACTCAAGTAAGCTATATTGACTCAATTTTCTTACGCAGAGTGTGATCTTTGAGGAATACGTGATTTCGAGATGTATCTTCAATAGTTGAGTTATCATGTGTACTCGTGCATTTTCCACCTTATACTTTTCAGTGCAGAGTATATATTTTGTTTTATGTATCTATATATTATTTTTTTACAAAAGGAAATGCAACGCATGCATTGTAAAATAACTAATAAGATATTGGTTGGTTCTTCAATCTATAGTAAAAAGTTGGAATATAAAGAAATTGAAAACAGTTCAGCATCGTTTTAAGAAATTTTGGGTTTCTCTAAAAGTGTGCTTTTATAGCAAATAAAAACACCGGTAACAGGGCCAATGATTGTTGAAAAGGCAAAAATTAAAATCGATTAAGATTTAGAAGATTCTGTAAGTATTCTGATTAGTTGGCTCAGAATCTTTACGTTTCGACATAAAATTCAACTATTTAATGCAGCTGGAAAAATAATTTCAGCAAACCAAACCTCTGCATAAAATACAATGATTATTTGAGAATTTTGTGGCTGATAACAATATAACTTATTTAATACATGTAATGAAATACCACACTTTATGTATATTTAATAAATAATTTTTTGATAACTGATATATTATATATTAGATACTTTAAAAATATTTTCATCTATATCTACGCTGGATTATCATGAATTAAACGTAATCTATTCTCAAATTCTTTTGATAAACTGATAACTGGATAAATTCCTGTTTAATCTAATACATTTGCCAATGCTTTCAATTGGCCAAATCAGCTGTTTATATTTGAATTATATTAATATATATATATATATATATATATATATATATATATATATATATTAGGGTGGTCCTTAATATGGACATTTTCAAATTTCCTTGCTCCAAAAGGCTCAAATGGTTCCAAATTGATAAAAAACAATTCTCTGAAAGTTTTAGCTCCATTATATAAAAGTTATAGTCATTCATATAATCGTAATAGAAAACACAGTTTTATCATTTTCTTTTCGACCAGTGCAAATGGTTGTAGAAAGGCTGTGGGTTTACCAATACTTTTGATGAAAATTATTTATTATTAGTTAAAAAATGCAAACAATACTTGTACGTGCTTTTTAATCCCAATACATTAGAAAGTATTTTTAAACAATTTCATTTTGATAGCTGTTTTAAAAACCATATCATGTTTTATCATTTGCTAAAATAGCTATATGTATTTATGTTTTTGCAAGTATATATATATATATATATATATATATATATATATACATATATATATATATATATAGTTTGCCAAGTAGCTGGTGACAATATCGAAACCTATGGAAGCCATTTCGAAACTTCCATTGAGATGCTCGGAAGCGGATGCTTCCATTATTCCACTCCATAGTACCTTCTAATTTCCCGCAAAGATCTTATTTGTTGCGCTTCAAGTATAAAAATAAACAACCATTTCAAAATGAGATGAATTGAAAAGTACTTTAGTAAAAGGGCACTTGTCACATTTTTCTGATGCGGGTACATAAGGTGGAAAAGCCATAAGCCATATTGCGAAAAAGATGGAAGTGCACAATTTAAGAGTTCACTTTGCGGCAAAGTTTCAGCATAAATAATCCCGTATTTGAAAATGGAAATATTAATTTTTATTGAAGTTTTAATTAATCAGTGCAAAATAAGCATTACAATTTATTTAAATTTAACAAAAAAAAAAATCAGTTACAATGCACGCTTTTGTGCGTCGAAGCTCGTATACGCATATTATGAATGTTAACCTTTATTTATCGTGCTACCTTATAGACATTTTTATACAACGTTCAGACTATGTGTAAAGCATATTGTTCATTTTTCGGTGTTTCATGGTTTCATTTTAAGGTTAAATATTAGTACAAATCTTGAGTTAATAAAAAATGTCTGGATCGGAAGAATATTTTATCCCGTCCCCCACAAATAATTATAGTGTAAATAATAAAGCAAATAAAAAAAATGTGTCGTGTAAGAAACGTAAGTTTATTGAAGTAATTCGTATTGTGCTTACTATATATTTTGGAGGTTATTAAAATGGAAATTGTTTTCATATGCAAGACAGATACTACAACTGTTCAAAAAATTTGCCAGCAAAAAACTTAAAAAAAAAACAAGCAATCAATAATTGTATGTTAATTTTAATTACATGAAGTTCTTCAAACACAATTACATGACAAGTGAAATTGTGAAAACAATATTTACTTAGGCGTTGCTTAACATAATAATTCTCTACATTTTTATAGATATTGAAAAATATTAAAGCAGTACAGCTTTATTCTAACATGCCGAAGATATATCTTTTTCAGAATTATATCTCAGACACTTTTGAAAGTTTAGAGGAAGTCTACATGTTTTTCGTTTATGATGGCTATTAAGTATTACAAAGTTGCATATTTTTATAAACAACAAGGAATTATATTCAAACTTATTACTCTAAACAAGAGATCAAGCACAACAATAGTTTGTATAGCTGTGTATCTTTTATATACACTTTTATATCATAATGGTAAAAAAAATATTTCAATCTATTTTGTATATAAATTTCACATGTTGAAGTTATATTAATACTATCATTATTCTTATATAACATATTGATCTGGTCATCTATGCAGTTTATTCATTGCTAGTGTTAATGAAATTATTCAAGATTGTTATATTACAGATGTCCACTGTGTGAAGGAATATTATAGAATTTATTAATCAGCAATCACTTTATTTCTCTAATGCTAATTCCAATAACAAACCGATCATGTCATATTTGAAGTATGACTTTGATTACATTATTGTTTTTAAATATTATACATATTTTTAATGCTATTATAAATATATAACTCATAATTTATCATTATATAAATGTGTATAATAGTTGACACTAATAAATGTGTGCATCACGAGTGTTTCCATATTACTAATGAACATTATTCAAAGTTGTTATGGGATGTATTTATTTTTATTTAACTTAAATTTGCTACTTTGTACGGTAGCAATTAAGTTTTACTTCAATCGCGTGTGAGCCTTACGCGCACTCTTTTTTATATACTTGCACACTAATGTACGTTTACTAACGTTTATATACATGCATGGTTGAAATGCACACTTATGTACAATAATATTCATGTATAAGCTTGCTTATATACACTATGTACTGTTCATGTACATGAGTTTGCACTTTAAGGTTCATGTACTTGCATGCTTATGTACATTAATGTTCAATACATGCACGTCTATGCACATTAAATTTTTTAATGTACTCTTGTGTACATTAACGTTTATTCATCAACGTTTCGTGTGAGTATATACGAGGTGTGTTCAAAAAGTACCCGGAATTACTAATAATTAAATTTCGCGGGTCTGGAGTGTCTGATTGTCAAAATTTTTTTTTATTGTGTTGGTATACATGCCCCTAAAGTATGATGAAATTTTCAGCTATATTCACTGTTTACTTTGTCTGTGGTAGTCGCTAAGGTTCGACGTGTTTTTCTGAGCTCGGCGATTTTTACAATGGAAGAATTGAAAAGTCAAAGAATTTGTATTAAATTTTGCGTAAAAAATGAAATAAAGTGTTGCAAAGTGCAAAAATTCACCAGATATGGCTCCGTGTGACTTTTTCCTATTCCCAAAGTTGAAGAGACCCATGAAAGGACGGCGGTTTTCCTCGATTGAAGAAAATCGCTGAGAGTGCTCAAGGACATATCAAAAAGTGAATATCAAGGGTGCTTCGAAAATTGGAAAAAACGCTGGCATAAGTGTATTATATCTGGGGGGGACTACTTTGAAGGGGACCACATTAATGTAGACGAATAAATAAATATTTTTTTGAAAAAACGAAAATTCCGGGTACTTTTTGAACAGACCTCGTACAAGGGCGTATTCATGCATAGATATATATAAAAATGTCTCGAAAAATCTGTTGAATCTGCATGGGCAAAATACATGGAATAAATTCATCTATTTTTCCCATGCATTCAACTTTAAAATAAAATTTGAAATTATTTTTAGTACATGTATACATTTACAGAAGATGAAAGTCTGAAGTATGTATGTACGATTCCCTTTTAAGATACAATATAATACGTATCTATTCCTAGCAGTACGATTCAGAAGTTTCATTGTCGGAATGATATAATACTTTTCGTCCACTCGTATATCTATATGAGAATATAGTTAGGAAAGAATTCTCCTTTAAAACGCCTCGGTTCACTTTGTCAATAATATTCTGCACTATTTGGTAAAATACGATAGAGGCTGGGGAAAAACCAATATGGATTATTCCGCGTCATTCCATCGCATTACCTTGCAACTAGAGGTGGAAAGTGAATGTGAAATATCGATTTGACGAATTTTACAGTATCGATTTTAGAAAATAGAATGGGTTTAATAATAACATGACTACTCAGCATTTAATATTTTTCATCCATATTTTTATACATATTATATTAGATAAGTTTTCATAAAACTTATAAACAATTAAGACGATTTACGTTCATTAAATTAATTATATAAATTATATTAATTTAATTAATATAATTAATTAATGCTCATAAATACCAGGTAATAGCTCGCTCTAGCTTTTTAATGTGATATATGATTTCTGAATATAATATTTAATTAATTACTTAGTTACTTTCATGAGAAGTTTAGAGGTAATTAGTTGTGTTATTTGTGCCTGTTAGAATTGAAAATATGTATAATTTGTATACATGTGCCTATATTTACATATTTCTACTGAAGATGGCATAAAATAATTTGTCGAAAAGTATAGCAGTAAAGTTGTTCATAGTTTTTATTTGGTGCAACTGCCTTTTAATATCATAATTAAACAACTAGTGCAAGTAAATAATTCTATATATATATATATATATATATATATATATATATATATATATATATCATATAATGCACATCGTACATATGTATTTATTTATAGATTTTAATCATATAATGCACTAAGCTTAAAAACATGTTATTATCTAATTTATAATTTGCTTTTATGAGATACTTATATTTAAAATCAATACCAGTTAGCTTTCGATGCAATGAAAATGAAATACATATATCCATTTTTACTTATACCACTGACAATTGAAAATAAATACTAAAATGTATACACAAGAAATAGTTATACATTCTATATACTCGAAATGTATTCTAAAGACCAGGGTAGTATTATATAATATAAAGATAATAAGAATTGTATGATGTTTTCAGTAATCAGGAACCTATTTTTGTCTGCAACTGATAGTTTATAAATATTTTTTTTAGGTTAAAAAATACAGGATAGTGTACATACTCATATCGTGGAATAGTTGTCATTAGCTTTACAATAACAGTTCTCTTTATTTATTTTCTGATCAGCAATCAAAATTTTGATATCTATATACTCTTATGATGATTATTTGGTTCAATAAATATTTTTGCTAATTGCTATTATAAGTCAAGCTAATGATAGACCTATTTCAGATTTATCATAATTTTTGTTAGGACAATGGTTGTGCTGTGAATATTTGAGGTTTTTATATATAATTCTTTGCAGTTAGGGTTATGTATAATAATTTTTTATCTACATTATTAAGTGAAAATCGAAATCAGAACTGTTTGGTCATATTAAGAAACAACTCAATGGCTGACCTATTTCGGCATTGATATATTTCTATTAGACCCAATGGCTGTGTATTTCTCAAATTTTTGTTGTAATAGCCAGAAGGGCTACTTTTAATTGAAAAGATATTATTGATCTGTATTTCCAAGTAAAATTTTTATCACTACTGCTTGATATCAGGTTGCAGGCAAGGCGGGGTATGAACTCGGAACCTGGTGGTTGCAAGACCAAAACACACCTACTTCCTCCACATAATTTCATATTTTATTTATAGTAACTATATGTCTCTTTGAAAATGATTAATGAAACTATTATATGAAATGACTAAGAATATAAATCTTAAAACATTAAAGAAATTGTATAAATCTATCCCCCGCTTTACACGGAAGATTGGTTCGAAAAAAACTCGAAAAATTCACACTTATGTGAAAAAAACATGCTAAACAAAAATCACTATAAAAAGCCCATTTTGTCAGTTTTTAATAAAATCAACAAAAAATAAATATTGATATATTTAGTATAAAACTTAATAGTTTATACATACATAAAATTTAGTTTTGATCATAAAACGAAAATTCTCATCTTATCTACGTATTTCCATCAAAAACATAGACGATGTACTAGCTTATACACACATAAAATTTAGTTTTGATCATAAAACGGAAATTCCCATCTTATCTACGTATTCCGTTCATGACTAAGAATTCGTAACTATACAAACATTTTGTATTGTTGTATTTTGACAGTAAAACAATGAAAATGTTATTGTAGATTTACCCAAATTATAGTTTAGTGTTTATAATTTCGTGTAAATGCAAAATTAATAAATTTTGTTAAAAAATATTTAAAAAAAAACGCGAATGATCAAAAACGTGTACCGTGTAACTCGGAGGATAGGTGCAATTTTGTTTTTAAATTTGATATTCCTACATACATCGATCCCAAAGGTCTATCGATATTTCTCCACCTCTCATCACTATTTGCAATGTCCTATCACTACATTCTATAGCCGATACTATAATTTCAATAATATTCGCAATATTTCCATGATGCCGACCATAGTATGCTATCGCCGGTCTTGTTAGCACGGGATATCACTTGACTCAATAACGCTTTTATTAAATGTCGATGCCATTAGATGATGCTGATCTCGAGATTTTAGTCTTATATTCTGATTCTGGGATTTGGATAGATAAAATGGTGTGAAATAGATTGTTTGCGGTCATTTGCTTTGAACGTAACTTGTAATAGCGTGGTATGTTTGAGATTTGTCACATTTATGGATGTACGTACATCGAGATTTGAATACAAACATGAGTTATTATGTACATTAAATTTTAGTTGAGTAATTAAAGATGATAAACGGTCGGATAAATTGAAATCATTTGATTTTAAGAAACTGAAAAGCAACGCCTTTTAATTGAACGAGTGAAATGCGCAGAAAATTCTATAAACCAGACTTTTTTTCAACAAGGGTAAGGCAAGGCACAAAGATTCAATTTTACTTCCAGTATTATACTGATTGAACAAACTAACTACATCAGAATACATAACACTTATCAAACATATAACTATCCTATGGTCAGTAAAATTATCAGTTAATTGCTGCAAAATATAATGAGCACATTGTTTACAAATATAACCTTGATCAGGCACTTCATCAAAGATATTCATCAGCAGAATTGGAATAACTATTTATTTATTTTGTCTCTTGTAAAGTTACTTTTTCAACATAATTTACTTCTTTATTCAATAAAATACCAAACTTTACTAAATACTAAAATTTAAAAAATACCAAACCTTACTTATTTTTGAAATATTGGTGATGGATTTTTTAACCGGTGGATCTTTAAACCTCGTTCTACCCTATTTCATTTAATTTGCAAGCTGCATAAATAATTACTGATTTTCATAAAGCAATTACTTTCGATTCACAAAAAGCATACAGTTTTATTCTAAATAAACAAAGATAATTTTCTTATTCTAACTTAGTTACGATAGTTGGCTTAAAAAAGTTTATATAGTGTTTTAATGTGTTATTGTGTTCAGTAAGCACAGTTTTAAATTGTTTGAGAGAATAAAACCTTTAAATAGCGCAGAACTCTGACTGGTTAATAATTTTAAGACAACTATTATTTTAACTAGAACTTTTTTCAGTATGGAATGCTTCAGGAATTAAATAAATTGTGATTTAATATATACAGGCAAAACCACAAAAAAATTAATAAAACACAATCAGCAACAAAAATCAATCTCAAACAATATGAAACTATGATTAACTAACCCACCTATATACATTGAAACACTACATAGTTTTTCTCACCCAACCATCCTTCATTTCGAAAAACATTTATTAAAAAGACTTTTTGCCGAGTTATGTTTTATTCAACTAAGACATTTCATCCCTTTACGATAAAAATTGTTGATTGTGCGATTTACGAAAACTTTAGTCACAATTAATTTTACATATATTACAATCTTGTTAAAAATATGCTTCTAAATATTCTTTTATCATTATTAATGAATACAGCAATTGTTATGCACGCAAACATCGTATGCAAAATGTATAATAAATATTAAATATTTCTTTATAATGAGTGATTTTATGTATAATTTTCAAGCGAAAAAATACGTGGCGTAAACTTTTTAATTATTGATAAGACATTGCAGAATAATGAACACAAGTCAAGGTTGTATTATCGAAAGTTTGTGATCGCGTGCGCTTTTTCATTGTCATTGCATCATAGGTGCATAATTTTATATCGACCTCAATGAATCGTTTACTCCTCTTCCTTTAAAGCATTTTGTAATTATATTATTAGTTAATTTATTTATATTCATGTAAAAATATTCCAAAAATTTCTTTTTGATTTTAGTACCGAAATTTGTAGTATCTATTAATCGAGTTATACATACTATTAAAAATACAATTTAATTTTTCACGTGATCATATATATATACCAATTTTATTTCAATATTTTTTCAAATACATGTTTATCAGTGTCGATTTTTCTTAATATCACTTGTTTATTTATCTGTCTCAAAATATCAGCAAATACTTCGAGTATAGGAAATTAGTCATAATTGGATTGGACAACTACTGGATTGCCATCAATTCAAAAATTGATATAAAGAAGTCAAAACAATTACTGAATGTCCTAAGTGTGACAGATTGTAATTGAAAATGTAAAAATAAAATTAAAAAAAAATATTAAAAAAATTATCTGTCTCACATCAGTTTATTTTCAAATAATAATTCATTTGCATTGGCATTGTTTTTTTATTTGTGACGAGTAATTCAATACAACTCCATTCGAGTTCGAAGTGTTGTTAGTTAGTTAGTTATTCCATTTAGCTTTTAGATAAAATGATTATTACAATATATTTATGCATGATTTTTATTCCATTTAAACAAATTATACTATACTTTTGTATCCACCGCCAAAGTTTTTTTCTGTTGAGATAATATCTCTATGAAATACTTGTTGAATCAAGAAGGATTTGTCTCAATTTGACATAATTCAGTATTTAATTATTCTCATATACTTTTACATAAACTTCCCGTAGGTTAAGTTATAGTAATCGCAAAATAATCGAGAATGAAAATTTTAGCATATCTTTACGTTTCAGTGGATTCTGGGAATTTTGGCGAAGCTAAGAAGAAATGATACATGTATGTGTGTGTGTATGTTTGGATACAAATATTCGAGTGATTAGATTGGCGTGCTGATTAGATTTGGAAAAAGCAGGTCCAGCCGTTTCGGAGATACGATGCAAATACAGCAAAAAATACCAGTTTTGTGTATTGGTGTAATTTAAAAGGCATATTGCTCGTATCAAAGGAGTGAAGAAATGATTAGTTTTTGGTTAAGAGAGTTCCAGAGGTTTGATTAAAAAAAAATATTTTTAGAAATATATCGAAAATTAATTTCGGATCGAGATAAAATTTTGTAAAATAAACATTTTTTTTAAAAAAAAAAAAAACGAAAAACACAATAATGTTGCATTTGCAATTTAGTTTCAAATTTTTTATATAATAAATATGAGAAATATGAGAAGGTTTTCGAATGCATTCAGAGTATCATGCATTCTGTTTAGGTTTTGTTCAATATGTTTTTGTTCTTGTATATTAATATAGATAAACTATATAAGATTGTAGTAGATCTAGTAGTAGAGAGAATCTCGATCAACGTTCGAAATAATTTGAATAGTTTTCTGGATTAAAATTATGCAGCTGCTAATAATTAAGTTATTTAAAATTGCTAATATCCGAAAGAGGACAAAACCATTTATTTAAAAATTGCTTTCTTATAAATTAGCATCTCAGAATGTCCTTTATACATATGTCATTTGGCAATATATGGGCACAAAGGTTTTGGTAATAGGTTGCATTTTTCCTTGATAAATATGTTATTGTAGTTTCTACCAAATTAAAATACTTTCGTATGGGTAGCAATGAACCAAAGATGAGTAAATACGATTGAGACTGGTTGTAATATTATTAAATCATTAAATATAATTATTAAAAAATAACACATTTTATCATTTTGTTCGTACTTCCCTTACTTAATAATTATGTTCAGGTATCGAAAACTAAATAGCACTGCTCTAAAGGAAAAAAATCCAACAACAACAAAAAATGCTTTTGTTACAAAAATTGACAATGCGCACGTTTATCTCCAGGTATCGAGGTGGCTTATTGCAAAGCATTAGCCCTTTACTTTAAAACAGTATCGTTCAAAATGTAATTTACTTGTTTTTGAGATAATTGTGGTGGATCTTTTTACCTGCGTACAGCTTTGTTATAGCAAATCCTAATATATGAAGCCGTATAATATATAGATATAAACTTGATGATGCCAACTACTTTGTCACTTAAATTTTTCGTTTCTAAAAAGTTGGATGTGAATCGAACATATGCGAGTAGTATATGTGAATTGTAGAATTGGTTGTAAAGGATCGCTATGTTCGCTTGCACTCGGTTATCGAATAAAAGACATAGGAGTAGAGAATAGAACACGTTTTAGCCGAAAGTATAGTGCGCTAGGCGGCAACAGGGCGAGATGTGACGTCACGCGGCCTTGTACATGCGCTATATGGATCCGCCGCGGTGGAGCAGCCCGCATCGAAAAACACTACACGAACAACTAAGCAGTTCCGAGTCAGGTATACACTATACCTACCTTTGAACTATAGAAGAAGTTCTGCAAATCATTTTATGTTTTCATCAATAATACATACATCTTATCCTAATGTGTTCGCCTTTAACCACCTTCTGCTTCTCAAATACACCGCACACATGAGACCCAAGGATTATAGTGATCCGACCCATTCACATGAAATTTATTATAAGTAGGACCGACAAATTATTGTTTGGATTTTAAAGTATATGGAAACTAGTAGTGCATGGAATCGTGCCTTAAGGCAAAAACTTATTTACCATTTTTGGCACTTTTTGCCCCGTATCTTCAAAACGGTTGTACCTGCCTTGTCCAAAAACTAGTCAGCACATCTCCTTGTTAATAAGAATTGAATGTTATTTGAATCATTCTAAATGGTAGGCTCGTATTCCGGAAATCGTCGCCAAAATTTGTATCCGCACACCCACAAACAAACACACATACATCCATTTTTTCTGAGGTTTTCGAAAATGTTCAAAAACTTTCGAAACGTAAAGATATATAAATCATGGTCATATTTTAGAGATCAAATATAGTTTATCTATATTAATATACCGGTGGATCTTTTCGTCTGGTTGTAGCAATTATTTCTTACATACTTGAGGTAGAAGTTAAAAAGCCAATCACCTTTGACAGGTAATCATTTTTTTAAGAAATAATTACAAGTATCAATAAACAGGTTCGCAAAAAATATGACAAAAACACCTTCAAAATAAACTTTTTAAGGGGGTATTCTACTGTAGAGTCATGAATTTCGCCCGGTTTTTGAAGCGCTGTATAAAGGAAACAAATAATATTTTTACTATCGATTTTTTTATCATTTGTTTATTGATATTTTATTATTATATAAAAAAATTATTAAAAAAAAATAATTAAAATTCACAAAGTTATGAGCCGTCAAAGTGGGGGTTCCCAAAAAAAGAGGGTGTCCTGGCGTACATGATTCCAACCCTCCTGGTGATTTGAAACATAAAAAATAGATGGATTTTTAATTATAATAGATGTCGCTATCGTATGAACCTTGGAGAAGCTGAAAAAAAAATTTTTGTTCGAATGGCGGCAGTTTGAAAAAAAAATTAGTTTTTTTCATGTTTTTTTAACAATTCCAAATTTTTTAAAAATACTAAATGAAAAGTTATAGTTTTGGGCAAGGTCCATACGATAAAGCGATGTATAGAGAAGATCCTCTCCAAATTTGAAGTAAATCGGTTCATTAGAACTCGAGATATCCTTACCGCCAGCTCGAAAAAAGTAGTTCCGAGAAAAACGCGTTCAAAGTTTTGAGACAAGTCGGACCCGAACCGAGGCCACGTCACTAAAACGGCTATAACTCAGGAAATAATAATAATTTTGAAAAATCCTTTCAATGACATATTTTTGAATAACTAAACTTTGAAAATATGAAAAAAAAATTTTTTCGATTTTTTCAAAATTCTACAGTAGAATACCCCCTTAAGACGCAGGACATGTTTAAACTGATTACTGCGAAAAGTCTGTGGTATGGGGCTCAACATCTTACCGGATTGTGATTATCGATCGATTTTTAAATAAGGCTACTGTGTCATTTTGTCCGCATTTCCCCTATTCGTTATTTGTTTTTTATATAAGTTTGTTATTTTAGTTAGATTCAACAGTTTTTGTATATAACCTCTGAAAAAGCTTACACGATGATGAACCTAAACCTTTACATTGACTAGATGTAAACAAAAAGTAAATAGTAAATAATAAAATAAAATAAAGTAAAAAGCAATTTTACAAAAGATAAATTAAAATAATATATTCCAACTCTAAAGATGAATTAATCTGACAAAGTTCTATAGTAAAGAACTTTGTCAGAAGAATAAGAAGAAGAATAGAATCTATACGATATGCAGTGTGATCCTTGTGAAATGTGCATAGAAAATATGTTATTCCGACAGTAATTGTATTTACGCTATTTGTAATAATTATATTTAAAAAAAATGAATCTGATTATGATAAATTAGCCTAAGCAAGATTTGTGATTAGGGTTTAGTTTATTATGTTTAAAAAAACATATTTAAATTATAATTTTTAATTTTTCTGTTCAATCTAATAATCAAACCGCGTCGCAATGATCAGATAATGTAGCTATTATTCCATAAAACCTCTTTAAAATAAAAAGTAAAATAGTGAACCCTCTGGCAGTCCATTTTTATCACGCCCATGGAACCATAAGACAAATTTTTGAAATATATATAAAAAACGAGTTTCACTATAATTACTTTTATTGAACATAGTTAGATAACTGTTTATTTGATACGTCTTATTTGTTGTGATGTAGTTGGTATGGTTTTCACAATATAAAAGCTACAAATCATATGGGACCTTTGTGCGCCCTACTCTACATTAAGTCATCGTGTTGTATTGACAACTTTTTATTTAACTGTACGACCCATAAATTAAGGTGAAATTGAAGATTAAATTGATTTACTTTAGTGCATATAGGTGCCTTTGAAAAGTAATTCAATATTTAATATATAATTGCCTTTGAAGCATATACGTGATCAAATCTATCACATTTACCTAAAACCCGAATGTAATTTCATACATCTATGAATAAACATGTACGTATGGCATTCAACAACTTACAACTGCTCATATTATTTACCAAGTGCACTCTTCAATGGAATAATTGCATCCATTCAGTGCATCATTTCCGTAAGAATATTCCCATCTTCATTCATATTCCTTTCAACTCAATTTCCAAGCGTGATAACATTACGTACGCGGGAATTATAGTTTAAATATTTTCCAAGCAAATAGGATATTTTCTTTGAAACTAGCGAGTTGTGCGCTTTTGTACGCGTATCCGTGCGCCCTAATTTGCATTCCGCAGTCGGCGTGTGTAACTTCTGAATTTCGCGAAATGCTATTCGCCGACGTAGGTTTTTCGCGTACAGTCGCCCGACGTTTTCAAGTTAAATCCGACCACGTGTACGACAGTATTATATTAGGACCGATCGTTAAATTATATATATATATATATATATATATATATATACATATATATATGATAAATGGCAGGGTGGGGCACGAAGATCCAATTTGACTTTGAGCAATTATTTTGCGAAAACCAAACCAATCACATCACAACAAATTACACATGTCGAACAAGCAACTATCTGACTATGTTCAGTAAAACTCTCAGCTAATTCATCATCGTAAAAATGTGTTTTTTTGCTGTTTTTCAAAAATTTGTTATCTGGTCATTTTTGCCCCATAGACGGGGTAAATTGGGACAAGCAGAAGGCAAACAGATCCAATGTCTTATTTTAATTTTAAATGGATTTTACAAAATAATAGCTACATTATTCAACCAATGTAAAATATCAATTTCATAGAAGCTTTTCTTACTGAAATAACAATGTATTATTATTATTATTATTATTATTATATTATAATTATTTTATTATTTCTAATGATGTATTTTATTATATTTATTATTATCTGTCACTTATTGTTTTTATTCCACTTTGTTTTTTTAGTATTATTTTTATTATTTAGAAATTTTATTTTTTTTATTTATTAATTTTATTATTATTATTATTTGCTTTTATTTTATATTGAATCATCATACTACGGATATAATTTTAATGTAAATACTATCCTTTATTTTGTACTCTTTTTTATTTAAATTTATGCTATTGTTCATTATTAGTACTAGATGTTAAATTATTTAACAGTTGTAATAAATATAGTAATTAAAAAAAAAACAATGTAAATAACCTTGATCTTGTATTTCTTCAGAAATATTCACCAGCAGAGTTGGAATAACTAATTATTTAATTTATCTCTTGTAAAATAGGATTTTTAAACCTATTTTATATTTTTCATTTTTTACACTTTTGGCAGGGTAAAGGTTCAGTTGGTCTTTTTTACCCCACCCAGGTGTAAGCTTTTGTAGAAGGTATATAGAAAAACTGTTGAATCTAACTTAAAATCAATAATACATCTTATAAAACCAATAAATAACGTATACTTAAAAATTGTATTAAAGGCTCGTAAACTAAACAATAGTGCTCACAACCAAAAAAACTAACAAAAAAAGAAAATACTTTTTTATGGATTTTCAAAAAATGCAATTTATCTCCTGATAGCAACGTCGTAAGAATTTAGTCAATGGCAAGTTATACATCTTTTTTCCTCTACTTTCAAATATTGTTGTAAAAGAATTCATTTTTAACCTTGTGTTTTTAAGCCGCGCTCTACCCTATAATCTAGAGGTTTTAACACTTATTTTTGAAATATTAGTAGCCAAATAGTAGACAATAATATAATAATAAATATCAGAAGATATTTAAGATAAAGGACATGCTTTGGTGCAGATGAAAAACAATTTGAACATTATATTAAAAAATGTTTTTTTCTAATTTTCTATCTGACTTTTTCTATAAACCTAAACTAAACTAGGTAAACTAATTCATTTATTTTAATTATTTATGATGATTTTGGTAAAAGTGGCATCAGATTTTGAAAAAATTAAATGTATAGTTCAACAAAAATGCTTAATTCTTAAGAATTTTGAACCAAGATGCACAAAACATTTTTATGCCATAGTTTTGAATCATTTATTCACTTTTGAATGTCTATCAGTACAGACAGATTTCTTATAAGTTAACTAGGATTATTAAAATATTGTCATTTTTATTTATCATAAGTAATAGATATGATTTAAAAAATCACAAAGGCGCAAAATACCAATAAAAATTGTTCTCAATACTATTTAGAATTTTAGCATTTTAATATTTACAGTAATACATTTATTTTGAAATGGTCGCAAATATATACTATTAATAATGTTATTATTCTATAAATACAAAAACGATAACAGTGTTTGAATATATCGAGAGACAACTTCTTGAATTTCAACACAAAATGTAATTTTCAATGATCAATTTTTCATAAATCTTTCAGTGATCTTTATAATGCGGTGTAAGTCAACCTCTTTGAATCCTATGTTATCTGAAGGTAAATAATTCATATTTGAATCGAAGTATTTCCTATTTCTCGCACATCATGAAATTATTACGAGGTTTGCATATGTTTGGGCGTACATGTCACTTAATCAGATTTGACATTCATATATACAACTTTTATTCATTACACAGGCAAGAAGCCTTAGAGGTAGATTTAATATGATGTAGGACGCTACTTGAAAATTTATATTTTGAATATTTAGGTCGAGACCGGATTAAATCTGAAAACGAATATCTAAATAAATTAGAATGTTTTTCTACTCGTATATATAAGTAAATATTAAATATATACTAGTTAAATAAATATGAGCTTTTAGATGAAAAACTGAAAACTACGTTGTAACAGATTTCATAAATCTAGTCAGATTCTGATAATTTTTCAAAAATTATATTTATTCTGTATATGTATTTTAGTCTAAGCTTGATCTTGTAGGAATAAAATGAAATACGAACTAGCAAATAAAAATATACTAACAATCTTTGGATAAAACTAGTGGTGCATGGCATTGTGCCTCTAGGAAAATTGCTGGAAATTCTAGTACCAACATTGATTAAAAATTTTTTGAAAACTTTGAAAAAAGTAAATTTTTTGAGAATTTTGATTTTTTTTTAAAAAATGACTTTTTTGAAAAAATTGAATTTATTCTATATTCTGAATTTTTTTTTAAAATTTTGAACTTTTTTCAGAGCAATCACGCTGCGCCAGCTAAGCTCCAAATTTCCAAAAATATTTCAAAATGTAAAAAAAAACTTTTTTCAAAAAAAAAAAACATTTTTTTTAAAAGACATAAAACTATTGTATTAAAAAAATTACATAACATTATAATAACCAAATAATTAAATTTTTAACTTCCCGTAGGCCAAGTTATAGTAATAGCAAAAACTGGTAATTCAATTCTTTTCAATTGAATGTTGTTTCATTATATCTCTATCCATCTCGAATTGTCTCGGAGATTACTGTGACACAAATCATTATCTGGTAATTTGCTGTTAATTGTACGACTGAAGTTGCAATAGCAGCAATACTCACAATGCTGCTTGTTCGCAAGTTGTAGATTGCCATTGTCACAGATAACCGAACTTGAGAATAGAAGTTTCTTAGCAGTTGCAATAGTTTTGCAACTTGAAATATCATTTCAAGAAGTGATATATGTCATTTTTGATACTACACCAAACTTTTGTTTGATATGAAGTGTTAGTTGAACTATTTTCAGTATTCTTTGTATGTTTAAAAAGATGTAATTAACTAGTGGTGTATGGCATCGTGCCTTAAGGCAAATTGCTAGAACTTTCCGTACCAAAAAGTATTTTTTTAAAAAAGATTAAATTTTCTTTTAGAACTCTGAAAAAAAAATATTTTTGAGATTCTTGAAACCTTTTTGAAAAAATTGATTTTTTTATACTTTGAAATATTTTGGAAACTTTGAATTTTTTTTTCAAAGCAATCGCGATACGTTAGCTGCGTAGAAACGAAATATCAAAGCGCGTAGGCGCCACGCTGGTGTATAACAGGTAAACATTGGTACGGAACCCATAGAAATGTAAACAAAATTTGATCGTATTATTAAAATATCTATAAAACATGTGATAAATTTATGTGTATATGTCTAATGATCATTTTTGTCCGCCAAATGCCATTTTTTTCACTTTCTCCGAAACCATTAGACTTGCCTTCCAAAAAATCTATTACGATTTTTAGCCCATTTTGCATCATATCTTCGAAACGGCTCGGCCTGTCTTCGCCAGAAACTAGTCAGCAAGTCTCCTTTTCAATACGAATCGAATGTTTTCCCGAAATCGTTGACGATCGCACACACACACATACATCCATTTTTTCTAAGGTATGACAAAATGACCTTGAAACGTAAAGATATGCAAATATTTTTATTTTCGATTTTTTTACGATTACTATAACTTACCCTACGGGAAGTTAAAAATTCTTTGATCATTATATATGTCATTATTTTTTTAATTGATAAATCGTTATTTATTAATTACAACACAACTTAAAAAATATATAATTATTTTCTCTTAAAAGCATTCAAACAATTATGTTGCAGAAGATAAACACAGGCAAAGTTACAATATTTGTTATGAAGCACATACAAGATTTAATAACGGTTCAATCAGAAAAATCTCTCAGTAGAAAATAAAACAAGCACTTCAAAGCTTTTTGCATATCCTTTATATATACAGAACTCTACACCAAGTCAATGGGGGATAATATCATTGATCCTAACTATAATAAAAAATTTTTAAAAAAATGCATTCTATGTAGTTAGAAAATTATAAGCTTTCAAATGCAGCCTGGAGCTCTGGTAAGACTGTGACCATTTTTGAATATTCTGGCAGATTTTTATTAATTTTGTTGATTGAAACTTTGAATCCGTAATCTAAATAACATTTCTCGAACCACAGTCGAGAATAATGACATAATTGCTCCAAGTTTTCTAGAATTAAAATTAATTGTTGAACTATGAATTTAAAATTTTCAAAATTAGTCAGCATTAAAAGGCTTTTCAAGAAAAATGTAATAAAGTGTGCTGGCAAGTTCTGTCAAAAGTTCTCGTATTCAATCTAATTTGTAACATGGTGAAATATTTGATAGTTTCATAATAAAAAAAATCAAGTTCAAAAATAATAAAAGACATCATGTATACATTTGCACAGCAATAGATATTGAGAATTTATTTACTGAAAAGTTGTAAACTTTTATTATTAACATGAGAATTCTGGCGAGGTAGATGATTGTGATTTCACATATTTTCAATTTTCCTATAACAATAAGTTTTTACCGTATCGCACGTTGTCTAGTGGTTAGTATACCTTGCACTCACCCAGGAGGCCGGGGTTCGATTCCCCGCATGGGAATATTTTTTTATTTATTCACTAAAATTAAACAATTAATTCTAATTAATTGAATTTTCTACTAGGAACAATGAGCTTTTCTTATATCCCATGTTGTCTAGTGGTTAGGATACCTGGCTCTCACCCAGGAGGCCGGAATTCGATTCCCCGCATGGGAATATTTTTTTATTTATTCACTAAAATTAAACAATTAATTCTAATTAATTGAATTTTCTACTAGGAACAATGAGCTTTTCTTATATCCCATGTTGTCTAGTGGTTAGGATACCTGGCTCTCACCCAGGAGGCCAAGGTTCGATTCCCCGCATGGGAATATTTTTTTATTTATTCACTAAAATTAAACAATTAATTCTAATTAATTGAATTTTCTACTAGGAACAATGAGCTTTTCTTATATCCCATGTTGTCTAGTGGTTAGGATACCTGGCTCTCACCCAGGAGGCCGGAATTCGATTCCCCGCATGGGAATATTTTTTTATTTATTCACTAAAATTAAACAATTAATTCTAATTAATTGAATTTTCTACTAGGAACAATGAGCTTTTCTTATATCCCATGTTGTCTAGTGGTTAGGATACCTGGCTCTCACCCAGGAGGCCAAGGTTCGATTCCCCGCATGGGAATATTTTTTTATTTATTCACTAAAATTAAACAATTAATTCTAATTAATTGAATCTTCTACTAGGAACAATGAGTTTTTCTTATATCCCATGTTGTCTAGTGGTTAGGATACCTGGCTCTCACCCAGGAGGCCGGGGTTCGATTCCCCGCATGGGAATATTTTTTTATTTATTCACTAAAATTACACAATTAATTAGGATACCTGGCTCTCACCCAGGTGACCGGGGTTCGATTCCCCGCATGGAAATATTTTTTATTTATTCACTAAAATTAAACAATTAATTTTAATTAATTGAATTTTCTACTAGGAACAATGAGTTTTTCTTATATTCTTTTTCTTGATTCTAATTAATTGAATTTTCTACTAGGAACAATGAGTTTTTCTTATATTCTTTTTCTTAATTCTAATTAATTGAATTTTCTACTAGGAACAATGAGTTTTTCTTATATCCCATGTTGTCTAGTGGTTAGGATACCTGGCTCTCACCCAGGAGGCCGGGGTTCGATTCCCCGCATGGGAATATTTTTTTATTTATTCACTAAAATTATACAATTAATTCTAATTAATTGAATTTTCTACTAGGAACAATGAGTTTGTCTTATATCCCATGTTGTCTAGTGGTTAGGATACCTGGCTCTCACCCAGGAGGCCGGGGTTCGATTCCCCGCATGGGAATAATTTTTTTTTTCTACTTTCCAAATATTGATGCACTAAAATTAAACATTTATCAAAATTTTATGGATACCTGCAAAAATTTTCCAAATTTGGTAAACATATTTCAATCAAACATATTTAGAGTTTACTGTACTTTCGAGATTCTATCGTTTCGAAATAATTTTTTTAAGTAAAAGGTTAAATTAAATTTTAACGGTTAATAGTTATCTTTATTTATACAAAACAGTTGAGTTCTATTCTGTATTACATATCAGATTACAAAATCTCTCAGAAATTTTCATGTGACATATATAAGTATAAAACATATTCATGACTAAAGTTCCATATGAAACAACAGTTTTCTATCTTAATAAAATATGCAATTTTCCATACTTAATTAGCAATCGAAACTATGAATTCTTAAGCTGTTTTGACGTACACATCTTAATCTAGTGCTTCTAAAAGACAACCCAGTAGTTGACCATTGACTTTCTGATGATATTATATTGGATATATTTAAAATGGTGATGTGAGTACAGATTGCAGCAATGACTGGAAAGGATTTTTTACTTGGTATCATATTATATTTGAGATACTCAATCAGAAGTGAAAATCCATAGCACGCTGCTTAATATCAAGCTGGCCAAAATCAATAACGAACCAGGAACATGTGGTTGCTGGACTGCATTTTTACCACAGAATCATAGGCGGTTTCTCACATTGATTCATAGTAAATGTGGTTATATTGCTTAGGATTTTCAACAGTGGTTTTCAATTCAAAGAAAATATTCAATTGCACAAAATATCAACGGATTAGGCAAATACTATTTTGTTTTCTTATATATATATATATACAGCTAATAGCTACTGAAAATTTGATTGCATTGTATTAAAAATAAAATATCTTAAAATTTAAATTTGAAGACCAACAAACACTTATTACTTTAATTAATTTAGACAACAGAAAATGTTGTTTCACTTTAAGGTCTAGCTCACAGCAAAGTTTGAAAAATATCTTCACTCTTCTAACTTAGTCTCTAAAAGGAATGATAACTCTACAAATAATTTTATGCATTTTCTATTATATTACATCGTACATATTGACTTTTGCTTTTATCTTTAAACAGCTCGTTCTAGATTTCATCTATCAATTAAAATCACCATGATTTCTACCTATACTATATTTTGGATATTGTAAAGAATATGTACTATCTTTAGTTGGGTGACGCACAAGGGACATACGCAAACAATATTTTTCAATTTTATTTCAAATACTAGTTCAATTGATTCAAAACAGAAATGTTATTCTGAAACACGATATATGCGAAAATACATTTCATGACGAGAACTTGTAACCAATCAATTCTAAATCAGATACTTTTATGCGTAGCAACCATTTGTTCAATGTATCATTATCTACGAAAATATATTTCATTTATATTTTATTTTATCATTGCATCTACTGATTTTTGTATAGAAAAATATATGAACATAAAATAAATATGAAACAACGCCAATTTTAAAACAAATTTTAGTAAGCATTTATAATCGCCTTATATTTCCGTTAATATACTTTTCAAATATGCATAGTTATATAGGTAAAATTCTCAGAATAACACAAATTCATACATTTCAACACCTTGATATGTAGCTAATTCAAATTGAAATTTAGGCTTATTTTAGACATTTTAAGTAGGCACTATTTAGAAATTGCTAGTTTTTCTGTTATATGCAATAAACGCCAAAAATACACTCGTTAATTATATTAAAAAAATCTGTGAATAGTTTACTAGAATCTGAACTATATATTGTTATCAGATACAATAATAAATATTGAAAGAACTATTGAAAGAAATGTCTTTCTAAAATACCATAAACTTTGCATCGTCTCTTTAAAGTTTCGTTTTTAGAATGGATGTAATGTTATCTACAAAATATTGAATTTTAAGTAACTTTCGTAAAAACTATTTAAACAAGTTACACGTATTGTCTTACATAAAAATTAAGATATATTTTAGAACTTATTGACAAATTGAAATGTAATAATAGTAAATCCCATATATCACTAATCACTAATTTTTTGCACGCTCGTGTTCTACTGTTTGATAAAATTCTACTAAAAATCATGAGGTGTTTTTTTAATCGAACAAAGATATTAATTCACTACTGTGTTTTTGTACCTATCTCTTTTTTCATACAAAATCATATTTTTTAATTTTCAACAGGTCAAAAATGATTCGGTCCACATTTTCACTTCTATATCCGCAATCGTATTTGACACAATTTCAAATACACAATTTTGCCATGGATTGAGACCTTATTGTTAGATATTTTGATTTGTTGTCTGAAAATTCATAACTTACATTTAAAAAAATAATTGAATGAGAAACTCAAAAGTAGAGTAAATTATTTTCAAAATGAATTAAAATTAAAATAAGGGAACTAAGTTTTGAACATTTTTGCAGGTATCGATAACGTTTTGAGAACGGTTTAGTTTTAGCTAAACTTCTATTTAATTGTTAAATTTTAGTGAATAAATAAAAAATCAATTAATTAGAATTAACTGTTTATTAATTTTCGTGCCTAAATATTTGAAAAGTAGGATAAAAAATGTAGGCCCACGCGAGGAATCGAACCCCGGCCTCCTGGTTGAGAACCAGGCATCCTAACCACTAGACAACATGGGATATGACCGAAATTCATTGTATTGCAATACCGTGGATAGAATTTCAATTAATTAGAATTTGCTGATTTTTAAACTATTTGGAGAATAAAATTGATAAATAAATTTTGATTTTATCAAACATTTTATTTATGTGGATAATTTTAATTTTTTATATATGTACTCAAAAGTTTATTTTTTGATATTGTTAATAAACCATGATTGCATTAGAAAAATTACAGTGAGTATTATAAACCAAATAACGTACTACATACGTTCAGTTTTATTTCATAATTATACAAGAAATAACTATAATTATTTTTTCAACTTTCTAAAGTACTAACTAAAGCAAAATGCCTTTTTTTCGAACAACATATTTAATATTTCTAATTAGTGTTTATACTCTCACTTGTACACAAAAAAATGATTTCAAAGAAACAAAACTATATTACATAATAACTGGTCACAAAGAAATTATTTGGTCCTCTTTCAGATATCAGCATATAAGCAAGTTTTGCAATAAATGCAAGCCATTTCTTATTACCGGTGGATTGATTTTTATTTAGAAGTAGTTAAAGTAAATGTTAAAAGCCAATCATTGTTTGACAGATTTCAATTTTGTTTTTTTTTGGCTTCGAATAAACTACATTGTAGTGCTTTTGAAAAATTATTATGCCATTATGTTCAAAAGTAAACAAACATTATTAAATAATAAAAATTCTTTTAGGCCTGATGATTGCAATAATATTGATCGAAATCACTAGTACCTGGTATAAGTTTATTGATTTCAATAGAAATAATTACAAATAACAATATGGCCCAAAACATGAGAAAACACCCTCAAAATAAACTTTTGAAGGTATGATATACGTTTGAACTGACGTTAAGACTGTGACAATGCGCTCAACATCTGACAGGATTGTGTTATGGCTTTCTAATTTACTTATGAATATATACCATTTTGTTCATTTTTCTTATATATATATATATATATATATATATATATATATATATATATATATTACAGTAGAGAGTGCATATTAAAGTTACTTAGCACGTCTTTCGGGTATGACATAGTGGCCCGGAAGCTCATAGCCATAAACCACGTAGGAACCAACAGTAATTTCACGTGAAAGCTAGTTTGCTAGCTACGAAGATACAGTAAATTAGAAAAGTTGTATTTACATGACTGCAAAAAAAGATAACTTGTCAGAATTTATATACAAACATATTCACATGATGATAAACGACCATATGGCGATATATATTAGACAGAGTTATAAGACAGCGATATTTTATAAGAAGCGAAATGAAGATAGAATAAAATTGCTAGATGAAGGTATGCAGATAATATAAAACTAGATGTGATAAATCAAATTGTTGAAAGCTCTAATAAATCAATATTATAATTTTTTTTAAAAAAATTTTATATTGTATTATAATTTTTCTTTAATTTAATATATAATTTAATCTTTAAATTTTTTATTAATATATTATTTATTTATAACAAAAATTTTTGATCCAAAGTCTTGTAGATATATAACGTTCGTAAATGACGATTATGTATTCTTCATAGAAGTTAGAACCACAAAATATTATGTAGGTTTGCATTGTAATTATCCATAAACCTAGTTTGGCAATAAATGACAATTAAAAAACGCATAATACAACATTATCATTTATTGAAACTTAACTGAAGAATTTCTGTACTGTTTCGCTGTTGGATTGCAGTCGAAGTTGGATAAAATATTATTGATATATAAAAATTAACAAAAACTTATTAATTTATGAAAAACTCATTTAAATTAAATTTAATTAATATTAATTAATTAAAAAATATTAAGTTAAGAAAACAATATCTCCTTCCACAAAAAGTTCTTTTTTGCATTATTTTATATAACACAAATTGTATCCCTTTTATCTTTGACACATAGGTATGTCTACATGTATATGGATGCATACACATATAAAATAATCAGATGAAAAATTGTATATATTTTATTATCCTTATCTATTTATAAAAAGGGTTAAATCGAGAAGCCTTTACATTAAGAGTCCTTTTTGTTCCAGATATAGTAGAGAAACTAATGTAATTACTGAGATACGAGTACTTATTTTTTTGCAAGCGGTTATAAATTAATAATAGATATTTTAGAAACAATTAGTTCAAAATATAGTGTTGGAATAGAAATATTTCTATTGTATCAAAATACACATTTATCATATTATATGCAGTAACGATAATATAATATACCATGTACCACTTTTATATAAAATGAGTGTCTTTGAACTTAAACTATATAAAAACTTGACTATATAGAAATCCCAGTAGTCAAGGATCAGTATACTGTACGTTATTAGAAGTATTGGCGTCGAAGACTTCAATAATATATTATATATGTATAAAAAAATATAAAACACATACATACTAGTTTACTCACTATTAAGGTAATATAAACAACTGTCATCACATGAAGTGGCTTACCTGAAAATAAAAAAAATGAATTAGATCGATTTTTGTTAACATAATATTTTTTATGTATGAACATTTCTACACATACACACACTCAGATATATATATATATATATATATATATATATATACATATATATATATATTTATATATATATATATATATAAAGAGAGAGAGGAGAAAGAGAGAAAGAGAGAGAAAACTGGGTACGGTAGTGACAGTTGTCATAGCCGCTAAACCAATATCACAAAGATTTCTTGTCAACTATGTTTGAAAAATTTAGTTTTGTTATATATTGGTATACTAGCTTAGTAAAATACTTTTTTGAACCAGTATTGCTGATCAAAAAGTGGCACAACCGTACCCAGTCTTCTCTACTATATATATATATATATATATATATATATATAATATATATATATATATAATATATATATACATTGTTTTTGTTAGATATTTTATATCAACTACAAGCAGTACAAATTATATTTATTTCGCACAATAGTACATAACAACTTGTAAATTAATTTTCCATATGTTTTACAGACCAATAACATCCTCCATTTACTTCCATTTTTTTACATAATCAAAGTTTAATGTCTGCGATATTGACATCGTAACTGTCTCAATAACAGCTTGCTTGTGCAACGCCATCAAGGATAAGATCGCGAAGGAACCCTGAATAGCTCCTCCAAAAAAAACGCGGCCTTATTGCTTCGATGGGCTCAAATCGGGACACGCGGAATAATAAAAAATCCAATTGCACGTAGGTCGAAATATTATTCTTACAATTAAATACATCAAACGCGATAAATAGTTAAATCAATAGCTGACTATTATGCATCGAATTTAATTAAACATAATCAAGATTGAAGATTAAAATACAATTCACACCTAAAATATCTGTGTTGCTATTTTTGCGTTTGTTTTTACAATTTGGTGCATGCCAAATATTTTGAAATAATGTAAATAATATCAACT